>NC_067243.1:26392518-26692518 GCF_019924925.1 Ctenopharyngodon idella | reverse complement strand
ATATATATATATATACATACATACACACACACACACATAAATAATATAGTTACTGCTATCACAAAAATACACTTACTTGTAGGTTTAAAATTCTACATATGGCACATTTATTATCATTTTATCAAAATGTGTATTTTAGTCAGAATTATGGCGGTCCCGTTCTATTGAGCTCTGTCTGTTTGTCACGAAAACCTCGTTTTCAGACCAGCATGCCCATGGGCACACAAATGGGTGCAAATGCATTTACTATTTAAACAACGTGGCGCTGTATGTGAAAATGATAACCGCGTCGAGCTGAAACTAGCAAAAAACACTTGCATCACGCCTGGGGCATGATAGAGCCCATAAACTCACAATTCTGAGAAAAAAAGTCACAATTGTGAGATATAAAGTCAGAATTGCGACTTTATATCTTGCAATATACTTTATAACGCAATTCTGACTTTATAACTCGCAATTCTTACTTTATAAAAAAAAAGTCAGAATTGTGAGATAAAAAGTCGCAATTACCTTTTTTATTTTTTTTATTTAATGATGGAAACAAGCTTCCATACTTCCGAAACTATCAAAGGGACACACAAGAGAGTATTTTTCTCTGGAATTATACAGTATCTATGCAGAATACTTCATCAAAGTCTCCATTTGTTCTCCATTTAATCTCATTGCTGCCTAGGAGAAATATTTGTGATTTTCTTTGGTATGGGTTAAATTTCAGTCACTCACAAACACACACATCATCGGCGGTATATTTGTCTTGTGGTGGCGGTGTTCAATCTTCTTAAGGAATAAATGCGTGAGAGAAAACAAACCACCGCTATCTGTGAGCTCAAGATATGACTGTGCTATGGTCTAATACCCTTATGTAAACCCAACACAATCAACCACAACAAAACACTCGTGCCACGAGCTCAAACCCTCCTGCAGATATTAGACAGTGTGGTGGTCTAGAGGCGGTGAGGGGCTGTCGGCCCTGGACGAGAGCGACTGATATCTACATTCAAAACTGTTTCACGAGACCCTCAGCGTTCCGTCGGATGTCTAAAGCCAGCACTTTAGAAACACAAACGGATAAAAGCAGCAAGTTAGACAAGGAAAATCTCTTTGGGTAAAAAATAACAGGATGCCAATTTCACACTAAGCACCCAAAACAAAAGGATGAAAATATCAGTGGTGACAAATAAACGGCAGACAGTTATAAAAAAGATTTAGAAACAGAATACAAAATAAATATAGAAGTGTGTTTTTTTTTTATTGGTATATAAATATGTATACATTTTTTCTCTTTTTGCTTCTACAAAAGAAGTCATACAGGTTTAATTGAAATAAAAATTTTCCCTAGACTTTTTCTCAGCTAACAGGGAACATTCCCACAACTTTCACTAATAATTTGCAAAGGTTATGTAAATATTAAGATAAAAAAAAAAACATTTATAGATACTCACATAACAATATTAATATTTGATACGAGTTCTCATGATGTAGACAGAAACGTTCTTACATTGCCCGAGGAATACCTGCCATATAGCAATATTAATTATATATTTAATATTCAAATATTTTAATTGCTCGTTTAAGACTGATTACCACTCTTGAGTGATATTAAGTCACTTGTCCAGCATCATTACCTCTCAAAGTCCATGAACACACAGTGGGGTTCCTTCATTCCCATAGGTTTAATTATGAAAGATGGATTATAGAAATATGATAAAGAACGCTAAAGAAGCCCAGATGTTTTGGCCATATTGATCGAGTCCACAGATGTTTACACCAGCTGTGTTAACTGTGATCTTCTGACTAACATCAACATCAGGCAGTTACGACACTGTTTGCTTTTTCCTTTTTTTTTTTTTTCATGACTCCATCATCCATTATGTCTGTAACAACACAAAACGCAAACACATGTACATGAATACTCATATTTACCAGCAAACATTTGTGTTTGGTAAAGAAAAAAGCTACCAAATGTAATTTTATATCAGTAATAGCATTTAAAGGATTAGTTCACTTCAGAATTCAAATTTCCTGATAATTTACTCACTCCCATGTCATCCAAGATGTTCATGTCTTTCTTTCTTCAGTCGAAAAGAAGGTTTTTGAGGAAAACATTCCAGGATTTTTCTCCATATAATGGACTTCACTGGGGTTCAACGGGTTGAAGGTTCAAATGTCAGTTTCAGTGCAGCTTCAAAGAGCTCTACATGATCCCAGACGAGGAATAAGGGTCTTATCTAGAGAAACATTTGGTCATTTTCTAAAAAAAAAATAAACAAAATATATACTTTTTAACCACAAATGCTCATCTTGCACTGCTCTGTGATGCGCCACGCATTACGTAATCACATTAGAAAGGTCACGCGTGATGTAGGCGAAAGTACCGAGTGTTTACAAAGGTAAAACAACGATGTCGGACAATTTTGAAGTTGGAGGAGAAAATGAGATGGAGTTTTTTGCTATAATGCGGTACTTCCGCCTACGTCACACGTGACCTTTCCAACGTGATTACGTAATGCGTGGCGCATCACAGAGCAGTGCAAGACTAGCATTTGTGGTTAAAAAGTTAAAAGTTTTTTTTAGAAAATAACTTTATTTTTTTAAATAAGAAAATAATAATGGTTTCTCTAGATAAGACTCTTATTCCTCGTCTGGGATCATGTAGAGCTCTTTGATGCTGCACTGAAACTGACATTTGGACCTTCAACCCGTTGAACCCCAGTGAAGTCCATTATATGGAGAAAAATCCTGGAATGTTTTCCTTAAAAACCTTAATTTCTTTACCACTGAAGAAAGAAAAACATGAACATCTTGAATGACATGGGGGTGAGTAAATTATCAGGAAATTTTAATTCTGAAGTGAACTAATCCTTTAAAGGTTCTTCATGGAAACATCAATGCCAATAAAGAACCTTTATTTTTATGAGTGGAAATAATAATAATAATAATAATAATAATAAAAATCTTTATTATTATTTTATATATTATTATATAATTATTGTCTCTTTTGTAAATCTCTTAATGTTATATAGAATCATATATTACATTATAAAAACTATTGTGACCAGTACTGGATACTTCATGCTCTGCAAACAACGTCCTTATTGAGATCCACAGTTCAAACAAACAGGCTAATGTGTCTGAATGCTAAATGATCCATGGATGCATGTGAACGTCGAGTGACTGGCCAGGCCTTCAGAGGGCTTTAAACCACCAGCAGAGAGTCAGAGCGCACACACACACACACACAGGAAGAGACGAGACAGTGAGGAAACGAGGGATACGGGATGGAGAAGTGTAGAGTCACTCTCTTTCTTGCTGCATGAATATTTAATGTTGTGGGAGTGAGAGAGACGTCTGTGTGATGAGGAAGGTCAGTTTGTGAGCAGCGGGCGGAAGTGGCTCTGGCCACACGGGTGAGCAGATGACAGGGTGTTATTCATGAGAGGGTTCAGGGTTGCTGCGCTGTCTCCTACAGTCCAGAGAGACGAGCGCTGGCTTCAGGTGTGTGTGCTGATGGGCTTATCATGTAGAAACTGCCGTCCCTCTGTTTGATCAGAGCAATAATCACAGCAGGTGTGCAGTTTGATCCAGCGTTATGTGCACAATACTTGCCGTTTATGCCTTTACATAAAATCTGAATTGTTTATTTTAGACAGAAATTGGATAAAGTCGAGATCAAATTTCTTTTTGCTCTTTGTTGAAGTTTCCTGGTTCTGAGATGTTTTAAACTGAGATCCAAGTCTTCTGAGATGTGCAAGAGCAACTTCTGGACAATAAATCTTTCCTTTAGGGGCCAAAATCAAGAAAAATCACAAATGAGATCTCTCTAATATCTCAATTGGTTTCCCTTACGAAAAAATACATATATATAAATATATATGAAAAACTGAATAACACACTACAGTTAAAATATAATTAAACACTTTTAAATGGACAAAGTGCACTTTTTAAGTGTGTTAAGAAACATAGTCATTAAAGTGTACTCTCTTCAAGTACACTTAAGCAGCCTTTTATTTCATTAATATTATATTATCTCCAAGTACAGCTTTTTTTTTTAAATACTGATAAAATTCAAAGCGCACATTAAATACAATTAAGCACACTTCTTTCTTTTTCGCAATGGTTTCCTGAACAACGAGGTTGTATGGAGACTCAGATGAGAAACAGACCTCAGTAATTTCACATGATCCTCCTCTAGAGCTTCAAATGAGATCTTAACAACATCTCAAATTGTTCTCAGATTTGCCAAGATAAGCCTGCAGTCAAACATCAGACATCTCATTATGAACTCAAATGTTTATTATCAAATTCTTCCAAGACCTGATAAAGAGATTAAATGGAAATATACTGAAACTTTTGTTAGAAAAGAAAAGAAAAGAAAAGAAAAGAAAAGAAAAGAAAAGAAAAATCTCAAGAAAGAAGAATTTTCTAAGATTCAAATACTATTTTTATTTGCCCTAAACAATTTTAAGAGAAACATTTGAGACTCAAAAGGAAACTTAACAGAGTCTCCTGAGCTATAAAAGAGCAGTAACAGTTTCTTGTAAGAGTGCACAAAATGATGTGTCAATATTATTAAAGAATTTTGTAAAACACAATGATAATTCTAAAATAAATTCTAAAATAAAATTTATTCCCAGTGTGTGTGTGTGTGTGTGTGTGTGTGTGTGTGTGTGTGTGTGTGTGTGTGTGTGTGTAACCCCAGTGTTTCATGAGCTTATTTTAAACAGAGCCACTGAAGAGTGGACAGGTTCATAACTATAACTCTCTCACCCCAGATTACTCTGTCACCAGTAAGAAGCACATATCCTCTTCTATCACTACATTTACTCTGCTCGAAATCCTAGTGAACTGCCCAGTGAGGATGACCCAAAAGGTACGGTGCAACATTCAGAGTCACCTTGCCAAATTGTAAGGCAACATCATATGAATCCTTCTTAGAAAAAATAAAATTTTAAGAGTATACTTAGCTTAGCAAAATATGTGACTACTCGGCATGAAACATAAATTGTGCTAGTCTTTTCTTCCCTATTGTGGCGTATATCCGAGTAAAACAGCTTCTAGAACAAGAACAAATGTAAGGAGGGGCTTGATTTTGTTCACAGGGAATTGACTGGATGGTTGTCATTTGCTATTGGTTGATCTCATGTGAGTGACAGGTTGCCCCGCCCTCATCATCAGAGAAGAGAAGAAAAGAGATGATGGAGAAGTTATTCTGATTCAAGATTACGAGGAACATGAATTTAAAACAATGATGTGCAGCGATAAATCATTTATCATAAATACTGATATATAAATATTCCTCCCTCTTGCAGCGACATCTCTTCTCTGATGATGAGGGCGGGGCAACCGGTCACTCACATGAGATCCACCAATAGCAAACCACAACCATCCAATCAATTCCTCACGGACAAAATCAAGCCCCGCCCTACATTTGTTCTTCTTCCTGAAGCAGTTTCACACAATAGGGGGAAAAAAGACATGGTACAAAGACAAGAAAAGAGTACAAAGACATTTTTATCACTTACGTCTGGAGAGAAACAGTGCACGTGTTCGCGCACGCTATCAAATGAAGTATACTTTGAAAGGCTGTAAGCATATGCTAGTGTTTGTGTCAAAACTGAAGCATACTCTGAGCTTTAGAAGGCAGCACTTTTGTTGAGAACAGAGCTAGAAAATCAGAGAAAGTTTTTTTCACAGCCTTCAAATATAATTCTTGCTATTGTTTGTCTGACAACTACTTCAATTTCTCCTTCCACCTTCATCACGCTATTCATCCTGTGTCGAACCCCCTCAGTCTTAGCTCCAGAAGCGACAATGAAATTTCAGAAAGCAAAATGCTATTGCGTGGATGTGATTTATTACAAAGAGGTGTCCATATTTGATTAAAAGTGATATTCGCCATCTGTTGAGGGAGAGGACTTGCTTTACCCCGAAACAATTACAGTAAAAGCTCTAAAGGAAAGTCCATTTCCCATGTTTCCAGGGATCAAACTCCCTCACCACTGTTTCAAAGTCCCTCTGCGCATTCGGCGTTCACTCACTCAAACACACACACACACACGTATACTCATATACTCACTCCTGATGCTCTTGTCTGGCGCACCGTCTGAGCCAAAGTGCTCTTCAGTTGCAGAGTGCAACACACACACATACACCTATAGATCACATATATGACACTTACTTATGCTGAGTACAGTGAACAATGCACACAACAGTACAGTGTTATTCCAGAGCAAGGTCAATGAGTCCTTGTCTTTCGTTGTGTGTAATCTGAAATGAATATTCATGTGTGTGATAATCAATCACGAGTGCGTGAGGTTAACACCCCTTTCAAAATAGTGCTGTGGAGTACATGGTTTCAGACGGTAATACCATGGTACATTGATATTAACCATGGTGCTGTATGATTATCATATTTATGTGCTTTAGTATCATATAAAAAAAAAAAAATTAAAAAAAAGTGGTATTACCATGGTACATGTTCCAAAAATAGGGCATAGTCTGGCATATGGTAATGTGGCAAGAATCCAAAATCCATGGTGCCACCACAAATATCCAAAACCATTGTAATTACCATGAAAGGTCATAAAAACACAGTGTTAACATTGTATAAAATATGTAAAAAAACAACAACACAATATTACCACAATACCATGGTACTGTGATGTAAACGTCTTTATGAAAACTAGCAAAGCATGAAACTGTTGTAATGGCCTTACTGTCAAAGGAAAATAAGGACATTTCCAAATATATAATCTGATGAATATGCAAATGATAATTGATTAATATGCAAAAGAGTATCGATGGTTTTTCATGGGCTGAGTCAAGTTAATATTGAACAAATATGAGGATAGCTGGAAACCTGCGGAGTTTGCATTTTAATTGTGTGTGAGTGAACGAGTAAGTGAATGTGAGTTTGTGTGAGTGTGTGAATATGTGAGTGAATGTGAGTGCGTGTGTGTGAGTGAATGTGAATGAATGTGAGTGATTGAATGAATGTGTGTGTAAGTGTGTGTGTGAGTGAGTGCGTGAGTGAATGTGTGTGTGTGTGTGTGTGTGAGTGTGTGAATATGTGAGTGAATGTGAGTGTGTGTGTGAATGTGAGTGATTGAGTGAATGTGTGTGTAAGTGTGTGTGAGTGTGTGTGTGTGTGTGTGTGTGTGTGTGTGTGTGTGAGTGAATGTGTGTGTGAGCGAGTGAGTGAGTGAGTGAATGTGTGTGAGTGAGTGAATGTGAGTGATTAAGTGAATGTGTGAGTGTGTGTGAGTGAGTGAATGTGAGCGATTGGGTGAATGTGTGAATATGTGTGAGTGAATGTGTAAGTGTGTGTGAGTGAGTGAATGTGTGAGTGAATGTGTAAGTGTGTGTGTGTGTGTGAGTGAGTGAACGTGTGAATGTGCGAGTGAATGTGTGTGTGTGCTGTCTGGGGGCTTCACTCAGCTCTGTCAGGCCCTCTGAGGCATCCCTCGCTATTGCCTGAGCAGAAAATGGGAGGGTAGGCTAATTGGGTTCTCTATTAATGCCAGCAGAGAGAAAAAAAAAACAAAAAACAAAAATGTATACACACTTAATGTCAGCACTTTGGCTCTTTCTAATATGTCTCAGGTTTCTAGAGGTGTTTGCTCAGGCAGTTTTACCCTTAACCTAACCTGGGGGCTTTACTTATGAATACATAATTAAAATATCCAACAAAGTAGCACATCAAACATTAGCAATTATAATTATGTAAACTACTTAAAAGTTACTTAAATTAGTTGTCTAAATTTATTTAAAGAAAAAAGTAAATAAATCACAATTAATTGTAACATAATTAACAAAATAAAACAAAGAGACTGGG
Organism: Ctenopharyngodon idella; assembly: GCF_019924925.1. Classification (NCBI taxonomy): domain Eukaryota; kingdom Metazoa; phylum Chordata; class Actinopteri; order Cypriniformes; family Xenocyprididae; genus Ctenopharyngodon; species Ctenopharyngodon idella. The sequence goes on along the minus strand of NC_067243.1, from coordinate 26,684,684 downwards.
GCTAGTTGTCACACCTCATTTTTGAAATGTAGTTTGAGTGCAAACAAGTCTTGACTATAAAAAGACAAATCATTTAACACATTGATCTGAAACTGGGGCATGTTGTCACACAGGGAACCTACTGTTTATCCAGGATGAATTATCCTTGTTTGTAATATGAAATTCTATCTAAAGCACAAAAACATTAAGTGACAGCTTCAGCCGTTCTCTTCTATAAAAAATTACTCACAATTTGCCTGCTAAAAGTACAGTTTAGTTGTGTTCATACAGAATAATGCTCATAAGCAGGGACTGATATTGTTAAGACAACATAATTTATTCCTCTAATTTCACATCCAAAGCCTTGTCACATTCACTTTACACAAAAACAAAAATATCCATACAGACTTATTGCGGAAATAACAGCATCACTGTTCCCTAAATGATTCCACACATGAGGACGACGGAGCAGACGAATCCCAGCAGTGCTGCTTTAGGAAGTCATGTGATTGTAAATGATGCTCGTTATACCTGCTATATGCAGATGAGATGTTAATTTAATTCAGGGGTTTAATTAGAATCTGTGCGAGATTTACTGATGGAGAGCTTGTTTAAACAGACGGCTAATCTGATAACACTTGTATTTTCTGTAGCCATGTGTGTTCAGTGCGGATCTCTGATATTAAAACACATCACTGACTGAGCAACATCTCCTGTGAGGAAATCAAACCCCAAATCAAGCAAATGAGATCTCTGTAGTGTCTCCATTGTTTCTCCTGCATAACAACACACTAAATAGTGAACAAATTAAGACTTTTGAAGAAGTCTCTCTTCCCAGTCCCCAGTAAATGTCTCAAACTGTGACCAAGATATCAAAACATCCTTTTATTTTCCTAAATTAATTTTAAAAGACACTGTAAGACCTTTTTTTTTTTTTTAAATAATAGATAGCTGAGAATCCCAAAGTCTTCTATAAGCAACCTCTGAGAATTACCACTGAGGAAAAGACAATTATTGGGCTCAAATTTTAAAATATATCAAAAACATCTGAGACAACTGAATTTTTGCATTAAATGAGACGTAACTAAAAGTCTCCTATGGAATCTTGTTTCTGCCATGAAATAAAAAATTAAAAAGGTAATTGCGACTTGTACCATTCAGATTTTTTCCCCGCAATTGCGTTTATATATTGCAATTCTGACTTTATAACTCGCAATTGCATATTATAAAATCAGAACTGTGAGATATAAACACAATTCTGAGAAATAAAGTCAGAATTGTAAGATGCAAACTTGCAATTGCGAGAAAAAAAAAAGTCATATTTGTGAGAGAAATCGCAATTACCTTTTTTATTTTTTTATTTAGTGGCAGAAACAAGCTTCCATAGTATCCTAAGCTACGAAAGAGAAACAATGAGAAATAATTTATATGAGAAATAACTGAGAAGTCTAGGAAGTCTAGGAAAGAAGTTTCTCTGGTTTCACTGGTAAGAAAAATCACAAACTTTGATTTCTCAGAGATAGCAAAGAGATTAAATGGAGACAAATTTGATACTTTTGACTATTTTCTTCTTTTTTTTCCCTGAATCCTAGAGTTTCAGAAAAGATCTTAACTACTGTACTCAGATTTTCCAAGATAACAAAATACTGCAATTAAAAATCAGATCTCAATAGGGCTTTTCACACTGCACTTAACCCCGGGTTTTCATCGTTCTAAACACCGCTTTTAACCCCGGGTAAAGTGAAGGGTTAGCACTGCTTTTGCTGCATTAACTCCACAATGTGGTGTGAAACGATGCGGTGTTAGTATGTTACAGCTAGCAACAGACAACCAATCGTGTGCCTCATATTCACATGATTTGGACAGTCACGGAAACTCTGTGCATTATATAAACAGTAAATTCAGCGTTTGAGAGGAAAAATGTCAAATGCTGAGAGTGAAGAGACAGTTTAATTCTTTATAGTCCAAAATTTCCATTCAGTATAAACTCAATCTGCAATATGAGGATACACAATGCTAGATCTATGTAAACAGTTCACGTGCTGTATTTATCCAATCAATGACACTGACACCTCAAATATGCAAATAAGAACGTTAACCCAGGGTTTAGGAATGTACAATGTGAAACGTCAGCTTATAAATACCCAGGATTAATTGTTTACCCCGGGTATAGTATGAGCAGTGTGAAACGTAAAGCAAGATAACCCAGGATTCCATTTACCCAGGGTTTAGAATGACCCAGGGTTAACTATTTCAAGTGTGAAAATATGAACCCAAATGTTTCTCAGTGAATACTTTCAAGACCATATTATCTAAGATATGCAATCAACATTATTTTTATAGCTCTATATATTCTGACAGGACAGGTGTGTGAACCACAAATCTTAGTCAGGGCAGTGGCATATTTAATTTTTGACAGGAAAGAAGGCTCATCGAGGCTGTGAGGGACTGAAGTACAGTGCGTTCAGTGGATTGCACTGTCGTTTAACAACAATCTGATTGTTCAGCTGATGAAACATCTTTCCATAAAAAAAAATAAAATAAAAAAAAAAACTCAAAAAAGTTTTGAAAGTTGTGAAAATGACATGACCTAGGACTGTTTGTCTCTCACAGCTGCATACGGGTCATTGATGAATAAGGTTTTTAAAAGCGTAAAAAAAACACAATGGAGATATAATTAATTTTGAAGTTTTATTAAGTGTTAACAATGAGATTTTTATGATCAATTAACACTGCTTTTGTTATTTTTTACAAGATGGACAAAATTTGTCACCAAAAAAGTCATTCGGTTTAACCAAAATTTCGGTTTTACCAAATGACACTTTTGGTTATACCGAACGACGATATTTTCGAACAATGCTAACAGGCTGATATCTAGCTAGATAACTAGTATAACTAGTATATACTATCTAGCTAGTATAAGTCCATGTTTTATAGAGGTTGTACCGAATGACCTGATGTTTCGGGACATGCGTATGAGCAAGTGAAAACATGAATTTTTTAAATAGTTAAGAGAGAGTTAGTTACTTTGCTTCATGACCATGTGGTCCTTTGCAGGCGTCTGAATGATGTCACATCCTGTCACATGATATTGACTGCATGACTTGATCCAAAATGGTCCCTTTATATTGGTTACTCCGAATGACATCCATGAAATTAATTTTTCCGGACATTCTTTCTCATAACAAAGCAACGACTTCTACACATAATTTTAATACCATTTTGCACTATGTTGATATATGATGTTATAAAATCATGCCAGAATAAAAAATATGTACATTTATTACATTTTAAGATATTTTAATCACAAATGAAATGGCTGTATTGGCCTTTGGACGGTTAAACCAAATGACCTTTTGACACTTCAAAATTTTTAAAATACTTTTATATGTAGCAAAATATAATTAATACCTTTTGGATTTAATAAAAGAGATCTATTTGTACTACCTTACATAATTTGGATGTCATATCTTTATTTTTTATTATTATTATTAAGGCTTTTGGACAAAAAAAAATGATCTGTTACGTCATTGACCCATTTTCATCTGTGTTAAATTCAATATGGTGTCTACCCTGACTGATGTCTATTGTGTCTTATTTATTTCTCTCAGGGAATTTTAGGAGAAACAGCTGAGACAAAGTTGATACACAGATGAAACTTAACTGTGAGTGTCATTAAGTCTACTAAGCTAACATGAAATTCTGAGCAATACAATTTTCCTCTGCGAGTAAATGCATTATTTTTCTCTTTTTCTCTCAGTGTGTGTGTGTGTGTGTGTGGGTGTGTGTGCGTGTGTGTGTGCGCGCGTTTTAAGGAGAATAAGCGAGCAGAATTTCTCAGTTTTCCTCATCATAATTTACAGAACTGTCACACTCAAAAGCCTATAGATGCACATATAGATGAGAACACACACAAATATACATATATAAAGAAACTAACCCCACAGTCAGTGCTCAGTGCTCATAATTCATCATATTTAAATAAATGCTCTTCGTGTGCATGTGTATACGTCTCTGCAAGCACATGCTTCTATAGTCTTTGGATGTAGAGCATCATCTATATTCAGTGTGGATATATATAATATATTTGTATGCAAAGGGTCGAGGTGATACTCACAGCTGGTTTCCTGTTGTTTATGCGTTTCTTTATTTAAATTCACACATGTACTATTTTTGTTTTACCTATTCCTACATTTCTCAGACTCTTCTCCCTTTGTAGAGTTACAGGAAAGCAAGCAAGTTTTTAACAAGAACTATGGGATTCAGACTTCATTTATATGTATATATGTAAACATAAAAAAACATAAATGTATTTATTTGTTAGACAAATTGTGTGATATGAAGATGAATGTTTTTCAAAATTAGCTGCATGAGCCAATATCCACTTATCTTTCTGTATTATTGTCAGAGAGAATTTTTGCTATTGATTGGTGAAGGAATACACCCAACACACAAAAGTTTGTTGTGACCTTTCTTCAGGTCTGAACAGAGAAAGTAGACATCAGACATGCAGAGTCTGACCCCTGCGACCTTATACATTTTTCCCCTCATATTTTGCTACCCATAAACGAAAGCCACAGTGTTATATGTGTTATACACCTGTCTGCTTGTTCTAAACCAGTATTTCTCTCAGTTCAAACGGTGGGCTCTTATTAAAAATCCCCCTGTAACTCTAAACTCCACCGAGAGCTCCTTCAATTTCCCTCTAATTTCACGTCGCAGGACTCCCCAGTTTTACTCACAGCGTTTTTCTTCCATTTAACTCCATCATAATGGCTTTCGCTTAAGTACGTCTGCAAGGCGACACAATTAATTGTGTTTCTATTTTGTGCAGTTAATTTCACACTGTTAAGCGGCGTGTAAAAACACATGAATGAGCGAGTAATTACACAAGTGAAACCACAGAGACAAATGCACATGTAACACTGATACGAGACATGCAGGGCTCGCAGATAAAAGAGAGCTTCATGCAGTGGATTTTCACTCGCTCGTGTCATACTTGAGGGTAATTTTTGAATTACAAGAAACACAAGTATGAAAGGAGGACAGCTATTGGGGGAAATAATGGGCCTTTGAATCATCAACACAGCAATAAAGCGTTGCGGTTTAGGAAGCCACAAAAAAACTTAAAATGGAACATTTAAAGGAAATGGTTCACCTAAAAAAATGTTTAATCATTTACTCACTTTCATTTTCTTTCTTCACTGAAACACCAAATATAAGACATTTAACAGTTTTCAAATCTCACTTGTGTACCTTCAAATATGGCACCTCAAAATATGTCGCACCAGGTTTGTTGCCAGTAATGTCAAAGGGTAACAGTTCACGAGTCTTGTAAACAACGGCGATGTGGAGCTATAATGTCCCTTTCACAAGATGTAATATAAGTCTCTGGTGTCCCCAGAATGTGTCTGTGAAGTTTCAGCTCAAAATACCCCACAGATCATTTATTGATCAGATCAAATTGCCCCTATTTGGGTGTGAGCAAAAACACGCCATTTTTGTGTGTGTCCCTTTAAATGCAAATGAGCTGCTGCTCCCGGCCCCTTTCCAGGAGAGGGTGGAGCTTTAACAGCTCAACAACAACAAAGCTGGAGAATCTCACGCAGCAAAAATAAGGATTGTCAGTAACGGTGTTCAGCCTTACATTGTTCAAACTAAGGATGGGCATTTTTGGCAATTTTTCGTTTCGATCATCGATAGGTTTCAAAATGAGTAATCGAGTACTTGGGGTGTGGGGCGTGTGCGGGGGGCGCGGCAAGGCTGTCATGGAGATAATGAAAATATCTGAAGACTGTTATGAAAATGAATGTTAAAAATAAAAACATGACATTAAAACTTTGAATTCATGAACACGTGATTAGAACACTGTTAGATTATGATTATGATGCAGCAATGTTATTAATAAGGAAGCATCTAAAAGGAATAGCCGCCTGAGGTGAGTGATGCCAATAAACTGAAGCCCGTTCTATGACACATCCTATGATATTAATCAAATAACTTAGATACATAACATAGACATAACATTACAACTTGTATCGGCACAAAAGGATGCAAATGCTGGTGAACTTTAAGTTACGAGCTATAGCGAGAGAGAGAGAGCTCCTGCCGTGATTCGCTTTCATGACAGCACGCTGAAACACACGCTGAATTTACTATAGACTTCTATAATGTTCTCATTATAATGCTGTTTATGGCAGATTTGTGCTATATTTTCATCTACATTATTAAGTGATTCTATAAATCGCCTGTGCATTTTCGAAGCCATACGAATTATACGTATTAGCCTATGCCATTGCAAATGTGACGAAAAAAAGCACTGCTGCATTATTATAACATCACAATTTTTTTTTTTTTTTAAAGAAACATCTAAAAGCAATATGCCTGTCTCAAATAACTCAGATATCGGGCATTGCATTTGAGCATGAAACTAAACACTGATATGCAGTGCATTCAGCATGTTAATAAATGTTGATATCCCAACGCATCCTACAGTTGCAAGAAAAAGTATGTGGACCACTTGCAGAATTTGTAAAAATGTGAAAAATTTTAACAAAATAAGAGAGATCATACAAAATGCATGTTATTTTTTATTTAGTACCGTCCCGAGTAATATATTTCACATAAAAGATTTTTACATATAATCCATAAGACAAAAAAATAGCTGAATTTATTAAAATTACCACATTCAAAAGTTTGTGAACCATTGATTCTTTATACTGTGTGGTTACCTGGATGATCTACGACTGTTTTTTTGTTTTGTGATGGTTGTTCATGAGTACCTTGTTTGTTCTGAGCAGTTAAACTGAGCTCTGTTCTTCAGAAAAAATCTCCAGGTCCTGCAGATTCTTCAGTTTTCAAGCATTTTTTGCATATTTGAACCTTTTCCAGCAGTGACTGAATGATTTTGAGATCCGTCTTTTCACACTGGGGACAACTGAGGGACTCAAACACAACTTTTAAAAAAGGTTCAAACATTCACTGATGCTTCAGAAGGAAACATGATGCATTAATAGATGGGGGTGAAAACTTTTTGAATTTGAAGATCAAGGTAAATTGTACTTAATTTGTCTTCTGGGAAACATGCAAGTATCTTCTGTTGCTTCCGAAGGGCAGTACTAAATGAAGAAAATTTAATATTTAAACGAAATAAGAAAAATTTCAAAAGTTTTCTCCCCCTGACTCTTAATGCACCGCATTTCCTTCTGAAGCATCAGTGAATGTTTGAACCTTTTTTAATAGTTGTGTTTGAGTCCCTCAGTTGTCCTCAGTGTGAAAAGATGGATCTCAAAATCATTCATTCAGTCACTGTTGTAAAGGGTTCAAATATGCAAAAAATCCTTGAAAACTGCAGAGGAGTCTGCAGGACCTGGAGGATTTTTCTGAAGCTCAGTTTAACTGCTCAGGACAAACAAGGGACTCATGAACATCACAAAACAAAAAAACAGTCATAGATTATCCAGGTAACCACACACAGTATTAAGAATCAATGGTTCACAAACTTTTGAACTGGGTCATTTTAATAAATTCAGCTATTTTTTTTTTTTTTTTTTTTTTTGTCTTATGGATTATATGTAAACATCTTTTATGTAAAATATCTTACTCAGGACAGTACTAATTAAAAAATAACATGCATTTTGTATGATCTCTCTTATTTTGTTAAAATTATTAACATTTTCACAGATTCTGCAAGTGGTTCACATACTTTTTCTTGCAACTGTATATTAGATTAATCAGATGTAGCTATTACAACTTTAATCTGCAAAAAGTTGGCGAATGCAAACGTGAGCTTGACCGAAAATGTAACTCTGATTGCGCTTTAAAAACACAGCCAAAGAAAGCACAACAAATTCACAATCTATTAGGCTACATTAGTGTCATTATTGTATTTTTTTTTTTTTATTATTTATTGTAATATTTCAGCAATATTTTGGATTCAATTTGCACTTTCTGATCAACCAAAATGTTATTTTACAGTATGAAAATCACTGATGATTACTGCTAAATTAATTATGAATAGAATGTTTAAAGGATATTTTCAGCACAAGATAAAAGCTTGGCGCTGTGCAGCTTGCATTGAACTGTATTTTCATCTTGTCAAAGTGAAACCAGACATCACTACGTGACTTCAAGGCCATTCTCTCTCACGTCTTTTGACGTATGCTGTTGCAAGCTAAACAATTAGAGCTCAGGGCACAGCCCAAAGTGCTGCTAACCAATCAGGAAAAAAATAAACAAAATAACACTCTACTACAACTCTTCCTCTTCTCTAAAGAAGCCCCACATGGCCTCACCCCCTTTGTTGTGTTCCCGGGGGAGGGGTTTATGTAAATTTTAGGGTTAGTGATGTCACTATCCCGGGAAGAAGCTTGTTGTAGTCCCTACCAGCCGTTTGTTGTAGTCCTTAAACAGAATTCTGTAAAAGTAAATATCTTTCTTTGCATTGAACTTTGAGCGTCGTAACTTTGCAGATGTTGTTTATGCTCAAACAGCAACATTACACACTAAATAAAGTTAAAAAAATGAAATCATAATCAATCACCCATTTAAAACAATGTTTTAAAATGTAAAACTTAATTTGACATTATTACAAAATGCCCTTAAGTCATGAAACAGTCTTGAAAGTGTACTCTCTTTAAGTACACTTTGTGTTACTCCCTAAAAAAGTAACTAATTCTGTTACTTTTTTTTTTTTTTGGAAAGTAATGTGTTACTTTTGCGTTACTTTTTCTTACCTGGACTGGGCTGGCTTGTTTGTTTAAAAAAAAGTTCTCTTTTTGCAAATGTTAAGACCTTTTCACACCAAAAGTGAAATTAATAAGCCTCAGGCTAAAAGGAAATGCAAATTCATGGCTGTACAGTAGAGGGCGCAGCTCAAACACACCATTCAGCTGTGCTGTCATACTGGATTAAAGAAGAATAGATACAGGAGAAGAAAGTTTAACACTCTTACTTCAGCAATGAAAAAAAAAAGTGAAAAAAAAAAACAACACAAAAAAGTGATGTTTATCTGAAATCATTTTTGCTTTGTCTGGTTGAATTGAATCATCGAAAGTCAGCAGCAAAGACATTTCTGTTATTTAACATATTTAACTATTGCAGGTTTGCGTAATATTCTGAGTTTGCATTTCACTGTTTTTATTCATTTTGAGTAATACTGAATCTGTTTTTGTGCCAGTGAGAGGAGTAAATTAATGTTCACATTTAGTCTAGATCTACAGTAACCACCATGTTCACACACAACACCTCTGCACTTACTCTCGATTCTCTCAACATGACGACAGGACAGCTGTCAGTCAATACATGGGAAAACAAAGTAACTTGATGAAAAATCAGTTACTTTAATAGTTACTCGAAAAAAGTAATCTGATTACGTAATTCAAGTTACTTGTAATGCGTTGCCCTCAACACTGGTCACTATAAACTGTCATTGTATGGAAAAGAGCAGCATGAACATTCTTCAAAACATCTCCTTTTTGTGTATTCATGACAATGAATAAATGAGGATGGAGCTGATCATTAGAACCCTTATGTGGCCTACAGTATATGGATCTGATCATCATTTATCAAACACAAACATGCATAAACACATAAAGAATATATACTGACAACAATGACCTGAAAAGCTGGATTTTGAATTGTTGAACTCACTGGTGAAGCAATTCTAAAGCCAAACCTGATAAAAGAGACATCAGACACCAGATAAGAAAGACAATCAGTGTTTAAACGAGACGGGGGAAAATGACCTCGTCCTCTTCAGAGAGGAAATGCAGGTCTGTCATTGGCAAACGTCCACCCTCGGTACAGCCAAAGACCCGAATAACCACGCGGCCAAAGATCAAACACACGCATGTGGGAGGGTTTACTTAGCTAGGTTTGATGACAAAATTGTTCCTAGAAGGGAAATAAATCTGACAAAACCTCCCCTGAGGATGTAACAATGTTAAAAATGATTAATAAAAATGCCAGATTTAACATATAGTAATTACATTAAAGAAAATGAAGGTGTCTCTATATAGATAGCTAAAGGTGTAAGAGCCAGATTGTACAGCTCACTAGTAAATACTCCAGTGAGTGTGAGGGTATATTTGGTATATTTCCTGTGTGCTATAATAAGACCATGCACGCACGTGTGTGTGTGTGTGTGTGTGTGTGTACGTGTGTGCGTGTGTGTGTACGTGTGTGCATGTGTGCGTGCGTGCGTGTGTGTAATAAAGGACACAGGGAACACACTCTCTGTTTGTTTAACCAGCACAGTATGTTCACGCTGTGTGCCAACTTTATGTGCTCAGCCTCTTTCTCTCTCTTACACACACACACACACACACACACACACACACACACACACACACACACTCTCTCTCCTCCTCAAATGCCCCAAAAGGTATGTGCACACTTAAAATCACACTCAGAATGTCACTGTATTAGAGAACAAAGTATCAAGTATGATCAGCAAACAAATGCTGCTGAGCTTTTCTTTGAATTAACTTGACTCACATGACTTTTGTTCACATTATTCATTATTATAAACTGGTTATTAACATAAATAGGTGCAGTGGCGATACTATGCTGTGATTTTACATATTATTAAGTCTGGTATTAGACGGGATGGTATGAACCTCATGAATATCTAATGACTATGTTTTTTTTTAATCTCGCATAGAAAGCAATGTAATTACCACATTCAAGGTCCAGAAAAGTAGTAAAAACCATTGTTAAAATAGTCAATACAGCATAAGAGACTGACAGGGGAGAGAAGATATTGTTGAATAAAGTCATTATTTTTGTTTTGGTTTTGCACACAAGAAGTATTCTCATCTCTTCATAACATTAAGGTTGAACCACTGCAGTCACATCGACTGTTTTAACAATGTCTTTAGTACCTTTCTGGACCTTGAAAGTGGTAATTTTGTTGCTTTATATATATATATATATACACACATACATACATAACACACACACACACACACACTCTTACCCAAAATGATATTAATTATAGATTATACAAGCAGAAAAATCCAAGGGAGAAAACGGAAGTAGTTAAGCTACGATATATTGCTTACAGCAATCTAATACTCAGGCTGTGCTATAATTAAACACAGCAACCAGTGTGGGTATTTTTAAATAAACCTCTATTATAGGCACCATATTGTTTTCACTGTTTCTCTGTTTCTCAATGGTCAAGCGGATGAGGAGTGTGTTTTTTATAGTCGTTGTAATCTCATCCCAGGATATCGGAGGCTGTGCGTTCAGATTATCACAGAGCTAATCTAACAAACCCTGCCGTCAGATTTCATTTCGACTGACGGAGGGGACGCTCACTACAGACAGAAATTGATGAAACAATGAAAGAGGCTGAAGGCAGAAAGGCAGCGCTTCTGGGAATTGGAGTGTTGAATCGTTAAAAAGCCTCTTTTATCCACAGAATGTTGTGGCTGTAAACGAGGTGTCCTAGCGGAGGATCTGTGCACACGTCCCACCGGGGGAATCGTACCCATACACACACTAACCAGCCCGCGGCCGCTCTTACAGCGCCGGCTGCCTTTGATTCGCCTGTTTAATGTGAACAGTGGAAGAGGCTCTTTCATTGCTCTGGGGAATTCATGGAGATTTCAATTAAGTTTATTTAGGAATCAGCTTTGCCTTGGAATTTTTTCCTAAAATTCTTTAACTTAAAAAAAAAATAATAATGTGAATTGCATGGCTCAGATCATTTGGTCTGTTTGTTAGACATAGGTTGGGTTCTGAGGAAAGTCCTTTTAAGACAAGTCATTTCAAGCGGCGGCCATCTTTGAAATGCCTCTAAGTGCAGCTTTGAATGGGGAAACATCAAATTCTCCAAAGCTGTTTGCCAAGCTTTCGATTACATTTCATATTTAAAATCACCAATGAAATCTGACAACAACTGTCTCATAAATGTTGTTCCTAAATGCTCAAATCATGACAAAAAACTGCATTTTTCCGACTGGATCAAGCTAATGCGCATGCGCAGTCCTAAGCAGGCGTCTCTATAGGAAGAGCGCGTCTGACTGTTTCTATAGGAACCAGAGCTTCTAACGGCAGTGACGTGATGACTTTACCAATCAGCGATTGGCTCTTATTTAGAAGGCGGGACTTATCCCACAATATTGCACGTTGCACTTTCCCCTATTCATAATAATATGAGTGACGTGTCTTTCTATATATAAAGTCTTTGGTTCTGAGTGGTTGCTAAGATGTCATGGGGGTTGCTAAATATATAAATGAGGATATATATGTAATTTCATGTGCTTAATATATAAATATGAAGATATATATGTAATTGCAAGTGCTAAATTTATAAATATGAGAATATATATGTAATTTCATGTGCTTAATATATAAACATGAGAATATATATGTAATTGCATGTGCTAAATATATAAATCTGAGGATATACATGTAATTTCATGTGCTAAATATATAAATATGAGGATATACATGTAATTGCATGTGCTAAATATATAAATCTGAGGATATTCATGTAATTGCATGTGCTAAATATATAAATCTGAGGATATATATGTAATTGCATGTGCTAAATATATAAATCTGAGGATATATATGTAATTGCATGTGCTAAATATATAAATCTGAGGATATATATGTAATTGCATGTGCTAAATATATAAATCTGAGGATATATATGTAATTGCATGTGCTTAATATATAAATATGAGAATATATATGTAATTACATGTGCTAAATATATAAATCTGAGGATATATATGTAATTGCATGTGCTAAATATATAAATCTGAGGATATTCATGTAATTGCATGTGCTAAATATATAAATATGAGGATATATATGTAATTGCATGTGCTAAATATATAAATCTGAGGATATATATGTAATTGCATGTGCTAAATATATAAATCTGAGGATATATATGTAATTGCATGTGCTTAATATAAATATGAGAATATATGTAATTACATGTGCTAAATATATAAATCTGAGGATATATATGTAATTGCATGTGCTAAATATATAAATCTGAGGATATATATGTAATTGCATGTGCTTAATATATAAATATGAGAATATATATGTAATTACATGTGCTAAATATATAAATATGAGGATATATATGTAATTGCATGTGCTAAATATATAAATCTGAGGATATATATGTAATTGCATGTGCTTAATATATAAATATGAGAATATATATGTAATTACATGTGCTAAATATATAAATCTGAGGATATACATGTAATTGCATGTGCTAAATATATAAATCTGAGGATATACATGTAATTGCATGTGCTAAATATATAAATCTGAGGATATACATGTAATTGCATGTGCTAAATATATAAATCTGAGGATATACATGTAATTGCATGTGCTAAATATATAAATCTGAGGATATACATGTAATTGCATGTGCTAAATATATAAATCTGAGGATATATATGTAATTTAATGTGCTAAATATATAAATATGAGGATATATATGTAATTTCATGTGCTTAATATATAAATCTGAGGATATACAGTATCTCACAGAAGTGAGTACACCCCTCACATTTTTGTTAATATTTTATTTTATCTTTTCATGTGAAAACACTGAAGAAATGACACTTTGCTACAATGTAAAGTAGTGAGTGTACAGCTTATGTAAATTTGCTGTCCTCTCAAAATAACTCAACACACAGCCATTAATGTCTAAACCGCTGGACACAAAAGTGAGTACACCCGTAAGTGAAAATGTCCAAATTGGGCCCAAAGTGTCAATATTTTGTGTGGCCACCATTATTTCTATGGTATATATGTAATTGCATGTGCTAAATATATAAATATGAATATTATATATATATATATATATATATATATATATATATATGCCATTTCATGTGCTAAATATATTTATGGATAATACCAGCAACACTTGTGGCATCAAGGGGTCAGAATAAACAAAAGATGGAGCTGAAAGATCAATATTTTATTTTGCTAACGCGTTTCGGCACACAGGCCTTCATCAGGGCTAAAAGGTTACAGGTGTATATTATTTTTATTATTTTAATATGAAAAAAATATTTATTTTTATTAATTTATTAATTTCATTTTTAGTCATTCTAGTACATCAAGTTAAACTAGATGATATATATGTCATTTAATGTGCTAAATATATAAATATGATGATATATATGTCATTTCATGAGGATATATATGTAATTGCATGTGCTAAATGGTATATATATCCTCATATTTATATATTTAGCACATTAAATGACATATATATCCTCTAGTTTAACTTGATGTACTAGAATGACTAAAAATGAAATTAATAATTTGATTAATGATTAATTTCATATTAAAATAATAAAAATGACAAAAACACAACAAAAATGACTAAAATGTTAACTAAAATTAAAATATAACAATAAAAAAGATAATAGTATCTCAATGAGGCTAAAATAACACTGGCGGCAAGTTTCTCTTTTTCTCCATTAGGTTATCAAAATCATGTGTAAGTTTTATACTCAGATTGTTCAAATCCCCCGCAGTATGAGCAACAGAAATATTGATGAATGACAAATGAAATGACATTATGATCACTGGCACTCTTGTCAAACTAGAAAAGACCAAAGCCTTTAATGAGCTTTGATGACTGTTGTGGTGACAATAACGGAATTGAGGTTAAAGAGGACGCTTTGGTTTATTCGTCCTATTTACGATGTCTGATTTGGACAGAAAGTGATGAGTGCAGTGGAAATGATGATTGTGTGCGACTACAAAAAGCCAAAAGCCGCCGAATGGCTTTCCTTCCTCTGTTTGACATTTTCAAGTGGGCGGCACTTGAGGTTACGAGACGCCGTGTGGAACAAAACACACCCAAAACACTTCCACAATCTCTCCATCGCTCTCAGTTTGGCTGCACTATTAGATAATTATTAGATTACTAACATAAACATGGCTGCTGTTGCTCATTCTAACATTAAACTTAAATTTAATACATTGAAAAGTATTTATGAATTGCTTTTTAAATATACAACGACTTGAATCTGACTATGATGATGTTTTTTTAATTTATTTATGTATTTATTTAACTGCTTCACTGCTTATTAATATATGAAAAACTTTATTTGACAGACTAAAGTCATGTGGTGCGACCAACAAACATGTAGAAAAGAAAGAAATCTTAAATTATCATGTAATTTGACCTTTCTTTGACAAGGCAAGTTTAGTTCAGCTCATAAAACGTCATGCGGTGTGAAAAAATAACTTAA
Source organism: Ctenopharyngodon idella (assembly GCF_019924925.1). Lineage (NCBI taxonomy): Eukaryota > Metazoa > Chordata > Actinopteri > Cypriniformes > Xenocyprididae > Ctenopharyngodon > Ctenopharyngodon idella. The sequence goes on along the minus strand of NC_067243.1, from coordinate 26,669,448 downwards.
TAGTATTTATGGATTAATGTTTCATGACATTTGTATAAAAAAAATACTTTAAAAATATGTGTAAAAAATGTTTAAACAATTTTTACAAATAACAACCGCAAGATGTGTGATGGTTTTTTACTTGATGGTTACACCACATGACATTTTTAAAGTCATTAAATGAAAACTTTTCTTGAAGGTTCTTTTCTTGAAAATGCTTTTTAAAACCATTTGTATTATTACTTTTCTAACAACATGCTAAACCACTAAACAACACCTTAGAAATGCCCAGAACAGCCTATAGCATCACACCGTGAGTTTTGCACGGGCAAGCACAACATATTTCCTTCAGAAAATGTGAAAATCTAGTTATCTTTGTGGGGCAAGGGGAAAGCAGCGTGGACAGCGTTGATTATGTACGGCAGTGTGTGTGTGTGTGTGTGTGCGGGGTTAATACACCACTGCATTTTGATTGATGTGGAAGTGCTTCCACTATGCAGATAAGCATGCACCAGAATCCTCATATTAATTTGAAATTATTCTAATTGCCGCAGAGCCGATGAACCTCCCCCCATTCCCATCACCCACCAACCCTCCCGCTCTTTATACATGCACAAGCACACAATTCATTTTTCATCTGGCTTTTACGCTGCATCCATTCAGGTGCAGAGCCGCTCAGGTCAGCTGACTCCAGGCTATCAGATTTTCTCAAGGTTAAGAGGTCTCAGCATGTCACCAAAGGTGCGTCTACACGAGGTCACACGTCTGCATCACTAAAGACCAAACATGACGTGAGACGGAGAGAAAGAGAGACTGCGAGTGGTGCTGTAAAGATGTCACACCGAGAGGCCGGAGTGAAACAGCAGGGGATTGTGGGATTGCAGAGGATGAAGGTTTGAATGGCTCTGTGGACTAAAACACATCCCTTACTATAAACACTGGGGCTCTTATTTTTACTTTATTTTTTTTTTAAGATTTTAAATATATTTTTTAAGATAAAATGGTCATATATATTATACATACATATATCTACATACATTATATATATATACATTATAATATATATATATATATATATATATTTATATATATACATTATAATATATATATATATTTATATATATATATATATATATATATATATTTATTATCATTAAAAAATAAATGATAAAAATGTTTTAATTAAGTTTAATTAGTGTGTTAAAAACATTATCATCATAGAAAATGTGTATTCTAGACAGTGTATTTATGAATTGTATTTTTAGTCATTTTGAATAAATTAAGACATCCAGAATAACAAAATACAAAAGGTAATTGCGACTTTTTATCTAACAATTCTAACCTCTTCTCGCATTTACAATTTTATATCTCACAATCTGACTTTTTTCCTCACAATAATGAGTAAATATTCTGCAATTCTGAGAAAAAAGAGTCAGAATTGCGAGATAAAGAGTCACAATTACCCTTTTTTTATTTTATTTTATTTTTTATTTTTTTATTATTCAGTGGCAGAAACAAGCTTCCATAATTACACACTTTAAAAGTTCAAATGAAAAAAAAAAAAAAAAAGGTAAAAAAAGGTAATCTCTTTACACATCAACACCTTTAAAAGGTAGGGTAGGCAATTTTCTGATAGCAATCAATAATAGAAGTGTTCTAAATATTGAAATACTAAATATTTTAATATTTAGGACAGGCAGGTAGGACATCCTGAATGACACTTGGTCACACTACCTTCCTCTCAACATATGCATTATGTAAAAACTCACACGTCATCAGCGCGTTCAATGAGAATATGCAGAGTTGTAAACGCAGTCACCAGGTGCCACAAACAAACAGCAGTCATCTTTTACAGTTTCTCCTGAACCAAAACAACGAGCTTATGTTGTGTTCACGCCATGTCGTAACCGTAATAAAGAGATGGCAACCCGTGATGTTCTACCAGAAGCTGTTCATGTCCTCAGACTCAGATTTATGCATTTCTATGTCAACACTATCAATGCCGAAATTAATCTGCAGCAGTCAGGCGGTACAAATAAGAGCTCTGTAAAGGCATCTTTACACAGAAAAAGCAGCACAGAAACCAACTCTGAAGTGGCATAAAATCACAAAAATGTGCATATACACAGACTGTTTAATGCTTCTCTGAAGCGGCATAAATGCATTTACACAGGAATTAAAATCGCGGGAAACAATGCGTTGAACATAACTATTTTAAAACTACAGTTTTAACAAAATGAATTTAAAAATAATTAAATAATAAACAATGAAATAAAACTCGAAATTAAAAAATATGAAATTTTAAATTAATTTCGTCTGCATGCTATAGCTATCTCACGCTTTGATGTTTCTCATAATTCTGTGGTACTGATAGTTATTTTCTATTCCTTAATAAAAATTGCTACAGTTGGAACAAATGCTACAAATAACCTATTCATTATTACACCGGGTAGATCACTACAGGATTAAAAGAGGTCGAACATTTATTTATTTTTTTTGCCAGAAACAACAAATGATGCTAGCGTTTGCGTGTCAGGCAGGACAGCAGATGTCACCAGACCGTCGTGTGTGGGTGAAATATCGTCCTCAAGGAGATGATTTTTGGAATATAATATAACAATGCACAATCACAGTGACGCCAATTGTGTTAAACATTTACCTCATCTGAGAGAAATGTGGCAGCACGTTGATCTGACAGTCTCTTCATAGGAAAATTACAAACGGCGAAAGCCAATTGATGACACACGACGATTCTCTGCTGTTATTTTGGTGGTTTGCTTCACGATGTGAGTACAGGACTTTTACTTCACTGCCCCTTGTTGGTAGACATTTTTTTTTTATTTGCCCTATATGTTTCGTCTCCTGCTTCTTGAATCTTGCGCCGATGATATTACGCAGCGTCTCTCACAAATGTCTCCATAGTTGCAAGGCACGCTCCCAGTGCAAGCAGGGGGGTCACAGGCGCTGCGTAATATCATTGCGCCTGCTGCAGCCATGGTACGGCAGCAAAGTTCCTTGATTATTACGCCAGAATGACAGTATAGTTCCTAGCCATATCGGCCTAGAAAACCACAACTTTTCATTTTCCGTCGGTCTTTGTACACGATGTAACTACAGAAGAGTCAAGTTTTAAATAGGAAAAATATTGAAACTCTTTGGTCATTTTTTAACGAGATGCTAACGGTCTAATCAGATTCAATGAACTATGCTAAGCTATGCTAAAAGTGGTACCGCCAGACCCGGAGATCGGCTGAATGGATTCGAAAACGGTAAAACTCAACTGTTTAACTCTAGGGGAGTTGGAAAATGAGCCTATTTTCAAAAAAAGTGGAGTGTTCCTTTAAGTTGTACATATATAATGTGATGTGCTATTGTGACACTTTGCAGACTCTGCTCTGGCTGTGCGCGTTCATGTGTTTTGGAGGAGGCGTGTCTTCTGAAGGGAGGGTGGAATCTCACGCTTTCAAATCTAGCTTGCTATTGCTAGCCTCTCTGAAATTACCTACCCTACCTTTAAATCTGAATAAGACCAACACAGTAAAATCACTAAATTCAAATTAACATATAATCCTAATTGTTTTTAAATTTAGTCTCACACGTGTAATGCAAGCGATTCCTCGTGCCACATGCTGAGTCTGCCTGGTGTTTTTTCCGATTTATCCCATGTTCTCTATTTTGGGGTGTTTTTGTCTTGTCCAGCCTCACACCATTCTCTCTACTGCAGCGCTGAGGGTGAAGGAAAGGGGATTTCTTTTTCTATCCTCTTTTGATGTGGCATCATACTGTAGGCCATCTGACAAAAGCTCTTTTCCGTGTACATAGAGACCAGTGTTGGGTAAGTTACACACAAAAAATAATTAACTACTAGCTACTAAATACTGTACATCTTTAACAGTGTAATCAGACTAATCACTCTCTTTAAAAAGTATTGCATTACTTATTACTAATTACTTTCTAAATCCCACATCAACCCGGACCAGTTGAACAATACAAGGACATTTTCATTTTAATTCTTTCAAATAAATAATATTAAATTGCATACATTATTCTTGAACTGACCAAAGTATTTAAAGAGAGAGGGTTACATTAAAAATATACATTTTACAGAAAAATTAAGAGTAATCCCTTATTTTACTTTTTCAGAGGAAAATTAAATTGCAGTAATTAATTTCTCAGTAAAACATTACACCCAACACCTAGGCCTGGGCGATAAAACGGTATCAATATTTATCGACGGTACGCCTTCATCGATAATGATAGAAAAAATGTTCGATATAACTCTCCATATAGTTTCACTTAAATGCATTAAAATGTAAACATACATAAAGTTCGGTTGCATGAACAACTCTCAAGATCGCTCCATCCCTGGACCACAAACAGGAGCGCTACGAGTGACACAAACAAGTTGCTGTGGAGTTCAGTTGCGCAATCGCATATCAGCTCGTCAGTGTGGCAGTTTCATGGTTTCCTTACATCTTACAGTTGATCTACTTCAAAGTTCGTCTTGAGAGAGCAGTTGTCATGTCGGTATAAACAGCTGCACAGTATTTTCAATCACACAGTATTTTTATTTCTGTTACAAATATTCAAATTATCACAGAAGTACTGAGACAAAAGTTTATAGTTCAGATATAAATAGTAATGTCTATGTTATCGATCAAAAATAAATAAATAAAGAAAGAAATTTGGCTCTGAAAATGATGCATGTATCGATTACATTGTTTCACCACCAAGTGGTGACAAGTGACTGTTAAAAAATGTATTTGAATCTTCATTCAACAGATTCTTTCAAATACACTGATTCATCCAGTAATGAAACAAGAGTATTTATGAGTGAGTCATTGAATCATACACAGATTTTTAAAAAATAATTAATTCAAATGAATTTAAAATTTTAAAACAGACTGCAGCAATTAATATTTTGTCAGAACCTCTGGTAAAGTACATGTTATTTCATTTAGTTGTCATTCAGAATCATGATCTCAGTTTGGAACAAACAAAAAAAAGTGTTTCTCAATTTATCCAGAATTGTGCAGCTCTAAGTTTCTTTAACACTTATTTATTTAATCTTCATATAAAATATAAGAAAGATTTGTTTACATTTTACTTTTTTATTTTGTTATGTTTTAAAATTATTTGTTGTTTGCCTTAATTAAAAAATGCATTGGTTTTGGACTGGTCTTTTTAAAAAAAAAAAAAAAAAAAAAGGAAAGAAAAAAAAAAAGTTATTACATTTTTTTTAATAATTATCGATACCGGTCAATATGAAATATTATATCGTGATAATTTTTTTAGCTGTATCGCCCAGCCCTACCAACACCAATATATATTAAAATAATAGACTTAAGTGTGCTTTTTTGCTTTTTTTTTTCCAATTAAGTAAGACTAAAGTACATCTTCATATGTGATTTCATAATTACTTCTATTGTCTTTGAGAAAGCAGAGTATAGAGTATGATAAACTAAAAATATACATTAATGTCATTTCTATTGATACTTATATGTCATGTATTTAAATATTACGCATTAATGATGAAATTGCAATTTAGTGCATTTAAAATATATTAATTACACTACAGTTAAAATGCACTTTACATGCTTTTACTTTACATCAAGTACTTTACATGTATGTTAGTCATCACTTAGATAAGTGTACTTTAAAACAAGACAAAAACATAATAATTTAAAATATACTTAAAAGTAACACTTTTAATTTAACATTATTGCAAAATGACCTTTTTAAAGTCTACTTAAGTAGTCATAAAAGTGGACTATTTAATACACTAAAGTGGTCTTTTATATTCATATTAATATTATTTAATTGCATTATTTCATTAATTATATTATCTGCAGGTATTTTTTTAAATATATACTTTACATACTAAGATTTGAAGTACACTACAAGTGCACATATAACACAATTAAGCACACTTCCTTTTTCACAAGGACAGCATTTTACAGCTGAAACACATCCTGCCATCTAAGATACATTTAAGCCAAAATTTAAAACAGAGAAGGCAATCCCAGAATTCATTGCATGACAGTTGAAGTTCTGAATAATGTTAACTATAAATATACTCCTATTTCTTTCAATACTGCAGAGTATCACTAAAAATAGTTGAATCTAATAATAAATAATAAAAAAATACTGGTGTTAGCAATGTTGCTAACATCAAACTAAAACTTTGCCTCATATTTCCTGATGATAATGACTTACAGAAGTGTGAAATTCAGGAGCTGTATGCCAGGCTGACTGCAATTTAGCTACCGCATGTGAGCTGTGGTGCATTATGGGAGTTCACTCCACCTCCACTGACCGGATGAATCGGAGGTGGCGATTGAAGCAGACGTTTTGGGTCAGTCAGGACGCTAATAAGGTACAGCGACAGTAAACTCAGGCCTCTCTGTGAGGATGCGACTGCAACAAGCCTTTAAAATACCTGTAAAACATTTTAAACACGCTTTTTAAAATGTTCACAAGCCCCTCGCTCCTCTTAACGGCTCTGTTGCACTTCCTGACATGAAAATTTAAACAAGCACTTACAGTCTGAGCTGGAGCCAGTGCGGATATTGGATTTCTAAAAGCACACCATACAGACAGGTTTTGGGGGATTTTTCACATCACTGCATCAGAATACATCCAGAGAATTTGTAAATGTGTAAACAATTTAACATTTCCAACTATATTCATATCCAAAATACAAGTTTTGAGCCTGTGAATAATATTTTTTAGCAATATTCCATTACTGTATAAGTTACATTACTATCATGCTAAACTTCATTTGTCTTTTGTTTTTGAAAACAATTAAGAATAGTACCACAATCAATTACGAATTGTAAATTGAAAAAATCTATCAAATCAATTTTAATTATGACCAGATTTCATGATCCAATGAACTGTTTCTAATTAAACATAATCGTTATCCTGCCAAATATCAGTGTTACTTTAGTATAATAAATATAGTTTTTGAGTTAGCTTTTTATATTTTCTGTTTTCATTTTAATTTTAGTTACAGTTTTTTGAAATTTTATTGTGTTTTGTCATTTCTATTTGTTTTGTCAAGTAATTCATTTTTTTAAGGTTTTAGTTTTAGTTAACCATAATAACCCTGTCAATTTTTTTATGTATTTAAAGTCAATGAAGGGTTAATTTCAGATACATTTGTTATTATTACATTATTAGCTAACTGCATTCTCTAAATTGTAACGTTGACATGCATTCTCTGTAAAGCTGCTTTGAAACGATATGTATCGTGAAAAGCGCTATACAAATAAATGTGAATTGAATTAAAATTGAATTATTGGTGTAAACTAAATGTTTATATCTATATATCTATATATATCTATCTATATATCTATCTATCTATATATATATATATAGATAGATAGATAGATAGATAGATATTTAACATGCTAAAATGTTTTTAACCTGTATATTATGAGCTCAAACACAGATCCAGCGGATACAGATGTGCGCCACATCCGTCAGCACATGAGGCGCGGTGAACGCATGCGTGTTCAGAAACAGCCCCTGCCTCCTCAGCCCTGTTATTTCCTTATTTATTTATTTCTGATAGTTAGTTCCCGCAGAGCTCGCAAAATTAATGTCAGCCGGCAGAAAATAGACATCGAAAGCTAAAATTCAGCACTTTCTGCCCATAGAAGTTATTTGTCAAGCTAACAAGGAGGCGAAGAGGCACCCTGTTCCTGTGCCGCGGCCCTGGGAAAATATATGCCATCGAATCTACTGCAAGGAATAAAAGAATAAAAGCCAGGCACTCGTGCAGAGAAGGAGAGAGGGTTATGGATGCCACCTCTGTCACAGACACATTCATCCTTACAGCCTGTCCGCAGACAGATGAACTGACCAGACGACAGACTGAAGCCACTGTAAAACACCAGTTATACGAGCCCGTAAAAATACAGTTATATACTGTAAATATCTCTAAACACCAACACTGCCGTTTCCCTCGGGGGACGTCGTGTGAGGACTGTGTTGGAGCTGAACGCATCTTTAAAAGAATATGTGCCGCTTGTCTGAAATGTGTTGCATTGTAAAGTAAAAAATATGATCAATAAATCATGACAACATGTTTTTACATTGCTTTAACTCATCAAAATAAGTTGAGAAGTTTTCAGCTTTTTTATAACACTGTAAAAAATATTTTCATGATTTGTTATCACAACATTTTTTCTTTTGTCAAATCAACTTCAATAATTAATGTGGTTCAGATGACATAATATTTTGAGTTTCTGTTGATTAAATCAATCGCCTTCATTGTATTAACTCAAATTTTTATTTTCAATGAACTCAAAATTTTAAGGCAACCAGATAACTTCTTTTTTTTTTTAAGTTAAACCAACAATTCTTTTTTACAGTGAAGTTATATGAGATTCAAGTCAGTTTACTATAATTTAAGTTGAGATGACTTGTACAGCCAAGTTGACTGTACTTAAAATGTAAATGTAACATTTGCATTTATCTTAGTTCCATGCATTTTTTTGAAAACCTCTTTATTATTCTAAATAAACATTTAGAAAACATTTAATAATTAAAAAACATAAATAATTTAAAGCTTAAATAAACGTTGGGTCTCTAAATATGTCATGTGGTGTAACCAAGTAAAAAGTAATAATCAAAATATATATATATATATATATATATAAATAATATTCGACATATGTTTTATGTCAAAAAAGGATTTTGAAAAGTATAAATGAATTTTTGAATCATAAATATCATGATATTTTCTTGGGGTTATTCCATTTGACGGCCTGAAATAAACTTGTCATGTCATAAAAAGGCTAAATTAACTGATATTTTTAGAGACTTGATTACCTTGATTATTTATATATATATATATATATATATATATATATATATATATACATACACATATATAAATAATGGGGGATTTCTAGAATGTCATTTTGTGCTTTTCTTGCCATATGACAACAAAATGGCTTCCTGCATGTTGGTTATTCCACACTGACTGAATAAAATTTTAAACCAAAACTTTTTCCATATAAATTATGGGGTGAAAAAAATGATTGAAAGTGTCTGATGATGATCTTAGTATGGTTACTCCACCCTGACATCCATCAATCAATCTGTCTATTTATACATCTATAAAAAGGATGAGAAAAAAGACACTGACCCTCTTTCTCTATTGCTATTCAACAGTGTGGATTACTACAAGGTTTAATTAAACACCAGACATAAAACGCTACAGAGAGAATGTTAGAGGAAAGACCAGGGGCAAAAAAAAAAGAAGTAGAAACCACGGATGGCGGTAGAAGGAGAGAGAGAGGATGGATGCTACAGGCTACAGGAAGCATTAATGACTTTGAGTGCTGCGTTTTGGTGGAAATGTATGCGCTTTGATCAGAGAAACAACATTAATAATCTCATAAATATAAAGACACAGAATGAAGAGATGTTTAAACGTCCTAAAACCCACAGCACAGTGAAGTTTTCCTATTATTAGTTTCCCCTGGTGTTTACTGAAGCTGTGATAAGCGTGTGGCGGGAGGTTTTTTCGGGCCTGAACTGAGCTGTAGGTCAGCGGGGATGACAGCGGGCAGTACAGAACCAGTTCTCCTTGAGTCTGGCTGTATTTTTATCCACGCGGGTTGAGCCGGTGTCTTCAGGAGGTGCTGCTAAATATAACCCATATCCTTACTGGCTTTGGTTACATTCAACATACAAACACACACACATATTTAGACAGCGGATGGGATGAGGATAGAGAAGGAATTTGTGCGTTTTGTTAAACAAGAAGTAACAAAAACAAAATCACTTTTCACAATCGCTAATGCAACAACTACATCCCACCGACGACACTAAGGAAAGTATCTCTGTACGCAAATAAGACAAACATGCCATGTACTTCCTGTGCCCTGATTATGACCCTACCTGTGTGTTTCAGTGCACCGGAAATGTGTGGTTTAATGCTGGAGAATCAACGCAGAACATCGATACCATCCTATCAGATTCACCCTCTGCTAACTACAACAAGATCATGGACACACACGCGTACACACACACACACTTAAGGCTATATTAGTCTTACAGATGCAATGCAATGCGTCTTATAATAATTACCAGAACTTAACCTAATCCTTAAAATAAACCTTCACAAAACCTATTCAGCAGTAGATTTAAAGCACTGGCCAATTTAATTTGGAATAGTTAAACTCACATGTCAGTGTTTCACAGGTTTCAGTATGTTAGAAAGGACATTTTCTGGTGGTCGGTCGGTCAATTTACTGTATGTTGGGATAACCGGTGACAAGATCAATAACACTCCGTTACAACACACCTAAAAACAAAGACATTCATACACACTGAACCGCCAACAAACCTGCCACATCTCCAAACATCACAAACTAACCTTTCTTTATTTCTGTCAGTAATGCTGCTGCTGATTAGTCAACTGCTGACAATTTCATGCAACATGAATGCTATATAAATATATGAGAATATGACTGTGTGAGAATAAAGCACGTCACAAGCACGTCACAAAACACTGCACATCAGAAGTACAGTTTTCACTGACGATCACAAAACAAATGATAATGTACTCATTACATAAACAAACCATTATTACAAAATTATAACTGGAATTATAGTTAATTAATTATGCACAATATATTTAATATTTGTTCAGTATTCCTTTACGTATTACGTATAACATTTTAATTATGAAAAGATTCAAGTAAAATGTATTTTACTTGTCTTTTCTTCTTTTTAAACAATACTCTGTTCAATTTCTTAAGTCTAAAAATCACATTTATTGATATAGAAAATTCCACTATTATTATATATACACTAGTATAATAGTACTATTGTACTCATAAATAAGGATTATAATCATTTTCGTCTGCACAGAATGAAAATCTTTGCTCTTACCTCAGACTGCAGGGGCAAAGGGCAGGGGTCAGAGGTCATATCACAGGTGTAGAAACTTTCGTGATGTCCTTCCATGATGAACAAAATGTGCAAAAGACAGAAAGATAAAAAAGAAAAAAGAATTACTATAATATAATGACCCTTTTTTCTTCTTATATACACTCAAGTGTAGTGCTTGTGTTAAACAAAGTTAAAGTTAGCAGTTGTTCTGCCACATGTCCCCTACAGACCGCTAAAAAAAGCCCGTTAAATCCCTCGACTCGACCCAGTTCAGTTCACAAAGACATTCATTCTGTTCTGTAATCACTGTGGGCCCGGCTGAGTGAACTTTGACCTCAGACACATTCTCTGCGCGTGACATTTGTGTTTAGAGCAAATTCTATTAGAGTAGGCTAAAATATCTCCTGAAAGATTAGAGAGCAAACGGTAGCATCTATCCTGTACGATCTCCACCTCAGGATGTGAACAACGTTTAAAAACAGTGATAACAGCTTTAAAAGAGAAAGCTCACCCACAAACCTGTGAGAACTTCTTTGCTGTCGTGCAGCTAGACTCCTGTTTGTAGCTATCGTCAAACGAACCACATTTGAAATGCTTTGGAAACACGTTTCTGTGGAAAACAGACGGCTAGATCTCCGTTGTGTTTCGTCGAATAAAGAAAACAATATGGGGTTTTAACATGAGTGACAAAATAATCACAATTTCTTTTTCCCCCCTCAACACAGGCTCGCTGGAAAAACGTGACTGTGGCGACATTTCTGCGTAATAATATGACATTTCTTTTTGCATGTTTCGCGGCACTTTCGATTTGAAACGTCCAGTAAGTGGCGCTAAAACCTTCCAGTATTATCCCAAACAGAGAAACGTGTATGTGGAAACCTTTTATTAAGTTGGATGTTGTGTGTATCGCCGCAGTTCGGATATGAAATGTCTGGTGAGTGGCGCTAAAAGTTTCTCTTCTCCAAGATGCTCCAACGTTTGAAAATAACGTACCACCTTCACTAAACCCAACCGACAGTGTTAACAAAAGCAAACGTGAGGTAAAAACGCATTTGCTGAAGCAACTCGGCCATTTTAGCTGGCTATCAAGTCTTTGAGCTCTTTTTATCGAGTGTCTTTTCAATTGCATTGCTGTATCAGATGGACTACGTACGTTATATTCTTTTACAAATCATGCACTGTGGTAAAATTGTTTTGAGGCCATACTACTGGGCAAGAAGAAACCACGCGAAAATAATTATTATTATATATAATCAGTAATATTCATCTGTTCTCATAATTTGTGTAAAAAGGAATAAATGTTGGTGTTTTACTTACACTAGCGTTCATTTCAGCTGGAAACTGCAGAGAATTGTATGTGTAGGTCAGTTTTTCCACTGAGCATGCGTTGTATTATTTATTTATTTGGTGAACTGTTTTATATTGTTTTAAATTTGAAGTTTGTGTGGAAAACAGCAGCCTGGATATTCTGCTATGATGGAAAAGGTTTTTAAAGTCACCATGAAATCAAAATTGATCATTCTTATTTTTTTATTATTTTTTTTTTTGTGCAATATTGCCGTATCTATTTTAACTTATCTATCTGTGCACATCATTACTGTTTTGAATATGTGTGCCTCGAAATCTTGAATCAAAATTACTTGCTCTCGCTCATCTCTTCTCTGATGACTTGTTTACTGGCGCAAGGGCGGGGCAACCTGTCACTCACATGAGATCCACCAATAGCAAACCACAACCATCCAATCAATTCTCCATGGATAAAATCAAGCCCCGCCCTACATTTGTTCTTGTTCCAGGAGCCATTTCATTGGATATACGTCACAATAGGCAAGAAAAGATGAGCACAACTATTGTTTCATGCTGACTTTTAACAAATCGAAAGAGAAAGAAATGTTTCGAGGGTGAATACACATGAATGACAAAATTGTAGTTTTTGTAATTTTAAGATAGACTGTGGTAGAGTGTTGTGAAACGGGACGTTGTGAAGGCGCATTATTGATACGAGTGGCACAGAGCAGCTCAAGGACTTGCTTTTGTTTTCATATTCACCTCACTGCTGTGCTCTCTGCCACAGGACATGACATCACTCGCCGGGGTCACGGCCCGCCACTGACTCCACGACGGAAAAAAAGGAAAGGGGGAGAGATGAAGACGAGAAAAGAAAGACTTGGGAAGTGGTGCTCTGTAGGTCACCTTGCCTGGCTGAGAGATCAATGTCGCTTTGACTCGCTGGTTAAAGAGAGAGAGCACGAGAGACTGCAGCCGAGACACCTTGCCAGTAAATCACCTTGCCAGCTTCATTGAGATGCAGGTATAACACAGGATGGGCACAAGGCCAATACCTACAGTACCAACACACACACACACTCGTCTATGGTCTCTTCCTTAAACTCTTCCGTACTTTTGCAATTAACGGGATAGTTCAGGTAAACATTACAGTACTCTCATGTCTTTCAAACTAAGCGATTTAGCTTTATTAGACTCAGAAAATATGCACAAAACATATGGACTATTTTAATCAGCCATGCTTTAGACGTTGTGTGTGAGACATTAAGGTATAGTTAATCAAAAAAATGGAGAAAAATAATGAAATATATAATACAATAATAATAAAATAAATGAAAACTAGTGTAACTCTGCTATATGTCAATGATTGAAATGTCAATTTGCATGAGTTGGACTGTCTGTGATTTCCTATTGTTGACCTCGGATTCAAAAAACAATATTGTGACCTCTATATTATTTGTAACCAATGATTTTATGATACTTTTATGGTGTTTTTTTTTTTTTTTTTTTTTTTTTTAATCAGCCATGGTGGCTGATTCTCAAAAAAAAAAAAAACACCATAAAAGTATCACCACTTTCATTTTATGTAAAAGAGCAGCAAGAACCTTCTACTAAATCTCTCCTTTTCTAGTTTTCTTTAGTGTTTCACTGAAAAATAACAATCAAATGACATGAGGCTGAGTATTTTATTGCAGATTTATTTTTTTTCTACACTTTTGCTGCTTGTTCAAATTACTTAATTAAAATTAGCTAAAGCAACACAGTTCCTACACATTTTGTCCTAACTTAATTTCATTGTGTTCAATTCACTTAAATATATGTCTAATATTGAAGTTTACTTAATCCGTTTGTGTTGGGATTACATGAATGAATTTTGTTGCATTAACTGAAAATGGGCGGTGCTTGTTAGTTCCCAGCATGCATTGCATATGGCTGGATCAAGATGATCATGATTTGGTTGAATGAATCATGAATCATGAACCTCACAAAATTCACTTTGAGACTACTTAATTGGGTCACTTAAAAATTACTTGATTTCATCATGTTTAAGTTACATGAACAAATTTTATTTGTGTAACTTAATTGATTCATGTGGGACCGATGTACACTGTATTAAATCATGTAAATTCAACACACTTATTTTTCAGTGTATTTATGTATTTTATTATGGTTCTGTTATATATTTTATTATTTTTCTGATGAACTCTGCCTTTAACTCACACCCGTAACAATCTAACGCATGGCTGATTTCCCAAAACAAACACTAACATCACGCGTGGTGTCTCTTTTACTACAAGGAAAGCTTCAAACCTCAGGCAATCAACAAAAACACATCCATTTCCTCCATGTAACGGTGGAGGGAAAGTTAAATTATTATCTTTTCAAATAGCTGCTCTATAACTCAGGTTTACAGAGGCAGAGAGGGGTCGGGGATGATGGACGCACATGGCAGGGACATAAACTCCCTCCTCTAAATCACTCTAAATGGAAATGTTTAGCGTGGAGAGATGCAGATGAGCTCGGATCCAACAGCACAGAGCTGCTTTCTCTGCCTCACAATGAAAAATGCCTGCGACGCTTCAACACCACAGTGTACAAAACACAAAATGTCTGGAAAACGTTGTAAGGAACTTTTTTATATGTTAGATAACACATGGCCTTGATTATCAGTTAAATATTTTAAAATAAAGTATACACTGTAAAAAAGAATTGTTGGTTTAACTTTAAAAAAGTAAGTTACCTGGTTGCGTTAAAATTTTGAGTTAATTGAAATTAAAAATTTGAGTTAATACAATGAAGGTGATTGATTTAATCAACAGAAACTCAAAATATTGTTATCTGAACTACATTAATTATTTAAGTTGATTTGACAAAAGAAAAAAAAAAGTGTGATAACAAAGTGTGTGTGTATATATATATATATATATATATATATATATATATATATATATATATATATATATCCAAATTTGTTAGCCTCTTAAATAAACTTCCCAGAATGCATTTGTTCAAATTATTTTGTCAACACAGTCGACTCCATCTTGACACTGGCATATTTCTTTGCGTTGCGCGAGGCCTTGCAGTTACGACGATCATTTTTAATCCACGCTGTGAGAAAATCACTCTGAGCGGTTCAAAAAAAAAAAAAAAAAGCCTCCCAAGCTAAACATCGACTCCCAACAGAGACAACGTCTGATATGATTAAAGATATTACCCTGTAACGCTGCTGTATGTAAATGATTGAAATGTCAATATGCATGAGTTGAACTGTGATTTCCTATTGTTGACCTCGGATGCAAAAGGCCGATATTGTGACAGAAGACAACTATATTATCTGTAATAACCTAATCAGGATTGCCCGCTGCCAATGATTAGGGCACATATGGTGTCAATATGCCGCTGCTGATTGAATTAAGTGGAATGGCGATGTGTGTGTGTGTGTGTGTGTGTGTGTGTGTGTGTGTGTGTGTGTGTGTTTTGTGCTAGATGCATGTCGGTTATGGAGCCAAGGTGTGAAAATATACAGGCTGTGTGTAATGAAATCCACTGGCTTCATTCACAAGCTGAAATGACATGTTTGCTTCGTACATGGTAATGTGGTGTTTCATCAGAAGCTGCTAAACAGGATGCATTTCAGGACATCATTAAATGTTTGATTGTGTCTGATAATACTGGTTTCTGATCTGCCTCAGGGGAAAAAAGAGAGTAAAATGAGAGTTTTAAACAGATTAGCTGCACATTTAATCACTGTAAAAAATAATTGTTGGTTTAACTTAAAAAAAAAAAAAAAGTAAGTTACCTGGTTGAAATTAAAAATTTGAGTTAATACAATGAAGGCGATTGCTTTAAGTTGATTTGACAAAAGAAAAAATGTTGTGATAACAAATCATGAAACGTAATCAGTTTGCGATACATACTGAATTCATATTGCAACATTTGAATTTTTGAAACAATATTGTAGTGTGTGACCAAACGAACAAGCAAACAGGCAAATCTCTAATGTTATTATACTTAAACTGTATCTACTTCTAATAAAAACAGTCTGGTATAGTGTGGTACAGTGTGCTGTCTGGTACAGTGTGAGTCTTCAGCTCTGAGTTGTTCCGGTGATGTCATTAACTAGTTATGCGTTTTGACCTCATCAAACAGAAAAGCCATAAATTACAGGCGGCGCAGCCACTCAAACGCAGTCCAACCCCAGCTGGGGAAAATCACCAATGATTCATCAATTTAAAGGAGCAGAAACAAGGTCTTTTCTCCACTATTAATCATGCAAGAAATCATTGTGCGTTTTCCTCGGCCTGTTCCCTGAGCTCAGAGCCGATCCTGCCTGTGAACGCGGCGTGTGCGTCATCCGCTTGATATTCAAATGATCATTGTGCTGATGAGCCACTACCTTTTCACTGAACGCCCTAAATTCAGACGTCCCACACACACTTCTTTTCACTTTCTTTCCAGCTGTGCGCCCACATCCTGTTTGCTGTGACAATGAGAGAGGAAGCTTGAGACACTCTGCTAATTATTTTGGGGCTGATAATAGTGATGGTTTGAGAGAAAGAATGACTGGCCCGAGATTGAGAAAGGATAAGATAGAGAAGCTGAAAATGTTACACTGAGAAACAGGCAGTTATTTGTAAGTGGAGGTTATGATGTAAAATCATTTAAGTTTATAAATTTTGAATCTGAAACACAGATTACAAACTTATTTGTTTTGGTGAACTCTTAAGCGGAAGTATAGTTCACTAAAAGGCCTGACTGGTAGTCAAGGGTGACAGGTAGAAAATAAATAGAGGTTATTAATTGTTAATAGTCTATAATGTCACCGTCAATATATGATAGTCTTAACCGTCATAATTTATCGAACTAAATACACTTCACTTTAGAGGCGAATCTGTTTATCAGAATCACAGTTTTGTTTTGCGGAATATTCCCGTTATTGAAATGACAGTTTATGCAAACTCTCTCTAAATTAATGATTAACAAGGGCATCGAAACTAAACTGATTGTGTGTGATAAGACGTGTTTAAACTGCAGGTTAGACGAAATGAGATTTTATTTTTGCGGAGCAGAAAGACATTTTAAAAACGGAAAGGGGAAAAAAGGTATTTCCCCCTTCCTGAAATCAAGTGCTGTTTAAAAAGACGTTTTGGGTTTGTAAATGAATATTTCTAAAATATCGAATCTGTCTTCTGTGAATTAACTATTGAAATATTCTGATATAAACTCTAATGGCTCGGGCAAACAGGGTTATCGCCTTTATCAGGAAATGTTGCTGTATATACAATGTTATGTTGGCTTCTTTCAAAGAAAAATAATTGTATCTTTTTAAAATATTATTTTAATTTAATTACAATTTAAGTAAATATGATTTAATGAGAGAATATTTTCTTCTTGAAACTCGAACGAACAGTCACGCGGCAACAAGTGAATTCGTGAACTTTCCTCAAAACTATTAGACATTAAAAATCAAAAACGCTTATTTCTTTTCCCAATCAGCATGTGATATTAAATACTCTATTCAGCAAGAATGTCACATTTTAGGCGTACTCTAATGAATAACACGAGAACATTTGATTTTACATTTTTAACATTTATTGATGAACTACGATGCTCCAGTTTGTACAGTCAATATTTGTCAATTAATCGATATCAAATAATAAAACATATATGTTAGGATACACTGGTATTATTACGTTTATGAAAGGTTTTATTTGCCACCTGATGCAAGTAAAATGTTTTAAAGCAACGAGCTCCAAAATATTTAAATATTCTATAATGTAATAATTTGAGGCAAATCCTAAAATATGCTAAGTTTTAAGTGCAGTATTTCGAGCGCGTGCCAAGACATACTCTTCATTCTTCATTGATACAAGATTCCTCTCTTTAATGAGAATAATTATAAACACTTTAGTCCATTGAACAGTTTGAAATCGCTCATTTATGTCACATATTTATGTGGAGTGACATATTTGTCAAATTAATCAGTCTTAAGTGTAAGTTACAGTTGTTTCAGTGGGGTTTATGAAATGTCTCTTCATCCGAAACAGGATAATCATACACAGAATCATTCTTCTTGCCAAAAACACACGTTTCATCGCTGAAGGTGTTGTACAAAAATGAAAGGCAATGTTTCATGTAGGATATGAAAAGATGTCTCACACTTTTTTGCTCATAGTCCCAAAAAAGTGGACGAAACCAGACAATGAGAAAATGAATGTAATGTCGGAGCATTTCAGTTCAGTTCGTTCAGGTAAAAGAAACAACAACAAAAAAAAAGGTAAAACATCGTCAGCCAACATGACCAGCATGTGGGGTCGATATCATACACAAATAAATACAATATTGAATGAGTTCTTCACAACAACACAGAATGTGATGTAGTTTCTAATGAACACAATGTCAGTCAAACACTCATTCAGCCAGTGTGTGCTCATGTAACCAGCATGTGTCACTTGAACTTTACAAAAATGTGAACTTAAAAGTTACGCAAGACGAGGCATAGGACAACATGGGAAATATCAAATGAAAGCACGTTCACATATTACAGTTTCAACAGAAAAACAACAAAAAATGGAAAATGTCCTATTGTCCAAAAGCTAAACTCTAAAGCTTGATTTCTTCATTGTTATCCGATTAAATTTACAATGCACTCCGTTATCTAAATTTTGCGAAAAAATAATACGAGTAATAAAAAAAAAGTTAGGCTACTGCCCCGCGCGCGCCCAATCCAACACAGCGAGAATAAAGCGCGTGCGAAACTTTTGCACATCGCTGCTCTATTAAGTGCCGATAAACTCACATGAAAAACTCCGGGGACGACGGGTTGTTGTCGCTGCTGGATCCGTTTTCTCGGAAGCCGCTGCTGATGAGCTTCTCGTATTTTTCTTTGTACGCGTCTCTCTCGCGCACCAGTCTGGAGATCTCCTGCTTGAGGTGGTCCACCTGCTGCATGAGCTGGGTCTTCTCGCCCTCCAGGACGTGCCTCTGCTGGACCCTCTTGTAGCGACACGACTGCGCATAGCCTCTGTTTTTGAGGGTTCTCCTCTTCTGTTTGAGTCGGATGACCTCCTCTTTGCTGACCCCCCGGAGCTGGCGGTTGAGCTCGCGCACGGACATGGTCACCAGCTGCTCGTCCGAGAAGCGATCGTCCAGGTGCATGTGCTGGTGGCCGACGGAGTTGCCGTTGGACTGCACCCCGGGCGTCGGATGGTGGCCGGCCGGGTGGTGGTGGTGATGGTGGTGGTGGTGCGGTGCCCCGTTCTGGGCTGCTGCTGCGGCGATGACCGCGGAGACCACCGCGGCGGCGGATCCCATCTCCTCGCCGGCCATGGCGCCTCCCGGGCCGGCTGCGCTGGTAAACTGCTGCCCTCTAGCATAGCCGTCGAAGCTCTGGAGCTGGTGACTGCTGTTGATCAGCGCCTCCACTGCGTCCTCGGGGCTGAAGCCCAAAGCCTCCGGGTTGAGCTGCTGTTGGTAACCGGTCATCCAGTAAAAATCCTCCAGGTGCGCCTTCTGCTCGCTCCCGGAGCCCGGACTGGGCGCCGAGAAGCTTGGGGAAGGGGGAACCGAGCTGCAAGGCGTGCTCATCGGGGTGGAAGACAGGGATCCCCCGGCGATCAGGCGGCTGCACTGGCTGATGCTGCGATCGGGCTCCACCGGCTCCTTTTTCACTTCAAACTTCATCAGATCGAAGTCATTAACATATTCCATGGCCAGGGGACTGGTGGGCAGGTCGGAGCTGCTCATTGCCAGTTCTGATGCCATCCTTTTGCTGTTGACAGTCCTCCAAAGGGGGTGAAGAGCAGCTGTCAAAGTGGTCGGGTTCGAGACAGCGTGAGCCAGCTTGATTTCTTTATTTAATTCTTCAAAAGCAAAGAAAAGGCTTCGCGAGCGCCGGTTTATTTTTTAAATTGACGCGTTTTCGCCTCTCGCGCACAGACGCAGGAGCGCGCGCGTCTCCAGTTCCCCTCTCTTTGTACGCGAGTGTCGACGCGTTTGAGTCGCGAACATTTAACACTGCATGGCTTCGGGTTTTTTGTTTTTTTTTCTTTTTTCAATAGTTTCGTTGAAACGAAGACCGTAACATGTATGTGATTGGCAATTGGATGCTTGGCTGGGGGAAAAAAAGTACTCCGGGCTTGTTCTAGAGTTTTTAAAGGATCACCGAGCATAGGAGTATAAAAGCAATGCTGAGTTTTATAGCCGCCCTGACGTCAGGTTTGAAATACGAAATTGACTCGGACTCGTAGCCAATAGGCTCGCTGAATCGGAGGGTCAATTTACATACTAGAGAAGAAACAAAAGTTTTCCGAACTGTCAGAACTGACAGAGAGCTTAACGACGACTTTAACTCTTTATGGACATTTGTTTTTCTTTTTTTGGTATGTAAAGCTTCTGTATTTCTTGTATTTTTTTCATATAAGAGTTTAAAATCTAACAGTATGAAATGATGCATGATCAAAACAACATGCTTATATTATTTTATATATCAATACCTACTCTTTAAAAGATAATTTACACTTACTGTAACTATACAAAAACAATGCTATGTTTAAAGGGTAATATTATATATATATATATATATATATATATATATATTCATATTTATATATTCATTATATATATATATATATATATATATATATATATATATATATATATATATAATATATATATATGAATATTATTAATAATATTAAGATTGAAGAGGAAGAATTTCACAACGAATATGTTAATGACAGATGTAACTGAACCAATTAAAATGTCCACATGGTCTCAACAGAGTACGCTTCTTTATGTTGTTTTAATGTGAATATATTCATTTATTAGATGTTTTTTTTTTTTTTTTCGACTGTCCCACAAAACGTGGTCGGGAAGCCCTTACATATGAGCGGACATGCGGTTTCAAAACTCAACAGCGCCGCCTTTCGGCCAAGCTTAACTGCATCTGTCCATTAGGGCAGCGTTTCATCTCCGTGTGTCAGTCACATGTTTAGATTGTTTTAACGGCACTGCAGGCGCTTGGGGAGCAGTTTTATGATGACATATCAATGCATCTCTCCATCGCTTACAACAATGTACATTAAGTGCATAGGTATTTGCCATCAGTGGGATCAAATGATCGTTTATAGAAAAGTAAAATAATAATAATAATAAAAAAACATTATTTAGTAATATAGCCTACTTAGGGTTATTATAGTAAGGGGTGTGTTGATGTACATGTTGATTACTTATGTCTTTTTATTTATTTTCTTTTCGTTTTTCATATGGTCACATTTTCCATTAATGCTCATGTCACAGTGTAGTAATCATATAGTTAAGTACTGTGTAATATTAATGGACAACATATAATTAATGTGTAATTATCTGAGCAGCTTGTAATTACACATTGTTCTTATTATTATTATTATTATTATAGTAATTGCATGTCATATATGTAACAACATGTTAATGTAAAGTATTGCTTGTTATACTTATTTATTTTACAGTTAAATAGGCTGTGTGCTCAATCGCTGTGTGCACGTCTTTCTAAGTGCTCAAAAACGGCTCTCATTGCTGGAGGGTTTCTTAATAAACAGGGATTCTCTCCTAGAGCAGCATTAGCTCATGAGAGCAGACAATAACGAAGGCTATTCTCACAGGAGATATTGAAATGTGCTCCAGCTCTCTGTGGAAAAGCCACACAAACTACAAAGCCGCCAGCGTAAAAATAAAAATAAATACAAGCCCAAAGTCCCAAAAGGAAATAAATATTCTCTTAGTCTCAGTGACTGTTCTTGGGGACCCAAACCTAGAAAATAAACATATTATTTCATTAATTAGATCACCCAACAAAAGCCTTCGGAGGCCATTCAAAAGCGCTGAATAAATATTGAATTTATGTCCCTTCTGACTGTGTAACTGCTCAACAATCAAGAGAAATAAAGACTACCAGATATAAATATTTTTAGAAGATTTTTTTTATTTATCTGATTCTTTAGGGTGATGCTAATGTAGTTTGCATTGCCCTGATGTAACATTACTGTCCAACAATAAAGTTTTCTGTCGTTTTATTTTTTTTAAGAGGTGTATAAATGTATTATATGATCATACATTACATAAACTCAGTATAGAACGTGCAGTTTTTCTAATAGCTATACTGGTTTGTGTTAATACTGTAAATGGTGAGAGATTTGAGCTTCAGTTTGGAGTAGATGTGATCCCCACTGTGCCCTTGAGCGGGACACTCACCTCAGGTCACACCAGGGGACGCTTCCCTGCAATTAGTGCACTTCAGATGAAATAATCTGCTAATTGGCAACTAACAGCTAACACTGATGGCATGAAATATGTATATTATGCTTATTCTAAGGGATGAAACTCAACATACTGTTTACATGAACAAAACAAATGAGATTGAGAGTTTTTGTGCTGTCATGATTTATAATTCTACAGAGTGTATGTGTGCATGTCAAAAGAGCTGCGTTTACTAGGTTGTGGTTGTCAGAGGTTCATTCATTTCATATATAAGGGTGAATTCTGATTAGTCATCTCAAAGTGTTCCAATCACCCTGAATTCACCCAATATATAGCCCGTCGAGGCATGGACTCCACTAGACCCCTGAAGGTGTGCTGTGATATCTGGCACCAAGATGTTAGCAGCAGATCCTTTAAGTCCTGGAAGTTGCGAGGTGGAGCCTCCATGGATTGGACTTGTTTGTTCAGCACATCTCAAAGATGCTCGATTGGATTGAGATCTGGGGAATTTGGAGGCCAAGTCAACACCTCAAACTCATTGTTGTGCTCCTCAAACCATTCCTGAACCATTTCTGCTTTGTGGCAGGGCGCATTATCCTGCTGAAAGAGGCCACAGCCACCAGGGAATACCGTTTCCATGAAAGGGTGTACATGATCTGCAACAATGCTTAGGTAGGTGGTACTTGTCAAAGTAACATCCACATGGATGGCAGGACCCAAAGTTTCCCAGCAGAACATTGCCCAAAGCTTCACACTGCCTCCGCCGGCTTGCCTTCTTCCCATAGTGCATCCTGGTGCCATGTGTTCCCCAGGTAAGCGACGCACACGCACCCGGCCATCCACGTGATGTAATCATCAGACCAGGCCACCTTCTTCCATTGCTCCGTGGTCCAGTTCTGATGCTCACGTGCCACTGTTGGCACTTTCGGCGGTGGACAGGGGTCAGCATGGGCACCCTGACTGGTCTGCAGCTATGCAGCCCCATACGCAACAAACTGATGCACTGTGTATTCTGACACCTTTCTATCAGAACCAGCATTAACTTCTTGAGCGATTTGAGCTACTGTAGCTCATCTGTTGGATCGGACCACACGGGCCAGCCTTCGTTCCCCACGAGCATCAATGAGCCCTGGCCGCCCATGACCCTGTCGCCGGTTCACCACTGTTCCTTCCTTGGACCACTTTTGATAGATACTGACCACTGCAGACCGGGAACACCCCACAAGAACTGCAGTTTTGGAGATGCTCTGACCCAGTCGTCTAGCCATCACAATTTGGCCCTTGTCAAACTCGCTCAAATCCTTACGCTTGCCCATTTTTCTGCTTCTAACACATCAACTTTGAGGACAAAATGTTCACTTGCTGCCTAATATATCCCACCCACTAACAGGTGCCGTGATGAAGAGATAATCAGTGTTATTCACTTCACCTCTCAGTGCTCATAATGTTATGCCTGATCGGTATGTGTATATATATATATATATATATATATATATATACACACACACACACACACAAGCATATGAACACTGTAAAAAGTGATTAACAGCTAAGAGCTATTTCTATCTGATTTAGCCCATACATAAATTTTGTTGCTAAAAATTAATATGCAGTGAAATTAAATCAACATGTAAGCATAGCATTTTTTCGGTGAATGCTTGTAAAGATGGTATGGGGTTCAGTCAGTTACACCTCTATTCTGTATTATTGTGTAATCATTGTGTAATTAGGGACACAAGGACATTTTAATGAAATGGGACTTGATTTGTTAACATTTCGAGAGCATTTGGTTGCTTTCAGCGCGTTGGGGGCAGGAGACCCTCTCTGATCAATGAGAGAGAAAGAGAGGTACTTCCTATAATCTACTAAGATTCATCATATCCCATTTCCTGGCTCTTCATGTTCATATGAGCACATTACCAAGGTCTTTGTTAATGAGAGATTTTATGACCTTTCTGAATTCAACCCCCCTCGAGAATATTGATGAATATTGTTTAAAAATAACTGGCTGTATGATTTACAGTTCATCCACATACATTTAATTATTGTAACCATTACTGAGTTCTCCCATTGTTTTGAGCAATGGCCTCATCTGTGAGCGAGAGCTTGCTATCTGTTTTTCTGCGAGTCTGTAACCCTGCGGATGTCAATGGGCCTCAAAACCTGTAAATCTTTGTTTTCCTCTCACTTAAGCGGTGATGTCCTTGCTCAGATTTACAAAGATGATTATATTCTGTCTGAACTGAAGATGAGAAAACTGTTTCATCACATTCTAAAGCCTCAAAAGCCTTTTAGAAGCTGATTCATATTTAAACAGCAATCAATATTTACTCCATTCAAAAACAGTCTGTATTGCAGTGGGATTTTGTCTGGTCAATAAAAGGGACAATAATGTAACATTTGAAGAAATTTCAGTAGTGTTTGCTGTGAAAGGCATTGTTGGTGATCACCAGGGTGATGCTATGCAATTGCTACGGCATTTCTAGGTAATTGTTTAATTGGCAGTATAGAGCCCACCACAAAGTCTCCATGATCTTCTTGGGTCCCTCTCTATCAGTGCAAGTCTATAGGATGGTTTTGCCCATTCCTCTTGGTGCTGCTGGCCATACTGGCTCCACAGCCTATTGTTATAGTGTTTCTTGCCTGAGCAAATACCTTTAATAACATAAATATATTTTTATACTGCACTTGTTTTATCAGAACTCACCTGATGTAGTAAAAAAAATTTAAAAAAAGCTCAATTGACTGCATTTTTGACAATGTCAGTCATTGATAAGCCAGTCGTCCACTACGGAAGCTCTTACCTCCAAACTCAACCTGCTGGACAGACTACAACTCTCTTTCCCACCAAATGCCAGCGTGATGTACTCCGATCTTCAAGCAGAAGGAAATATTCTGAATGATATCAATCCACAATCTGACTTGTGATGAAATTAAACCACAACATGTTGGTTTGTTGGCCAGAGGAGAACTGAGCAACTGAGCCTGGTTTCTCCCAATGTTTTTTTTTTTTTTTTTTGTCATTCTGTCCCCTGATGGAGTTTGGTTTTCTTGCCACTGTCGCCTCTGGCTTGCTTAGTTGGGGACACTTAATAT
Organism: Ctenopharyngodon idella; assembly: GCF_019924925.1. Classification (NCBI taxonomy): domain Eukaryota; kingdom Metazoa; phylum Chordata; class Actinopteri; order Cypriniformes; family Xenocyprididae; genus Ctenopharyngodon; species Ctenopharyngodon idella. Next base: position 26,643,939 of record NC_067243.1, on the reverse strand, counting down.
TCAACAATATTATTGACTTGACTGCACTGACACTATCGGATGAGAACAAAACTTGAACTGAATTGAGCTGGATGAAGACATCACTGCAGAGCTGAACATTGACACTGTTATTGAACTGAATCAACATTGAACCGACTCGAGCTGAATAACGACACTGTTGTCTTTTGTAGAGCTACTTATAGCTGAATTAAAGTTATTTCATAAATGACACTGTGTTCTTCTGTAAAGCTGCTTTAGCAGAATTTGACTCATTTGATGAGGTTTGCATCGATTGTTATTTTGATTGCTTGACTTCACAATGGAAGTGAATGGGGCGAAATTTTAGAGGATTTGAAAGCAGAAATATAGTTTTATAAAAGCACTTATATTAATTATTCTTTGAGCTGTAAAGCTGTTTAAATAATCAATTTTACAATAGTTTTGGGTTTATGATATCCTGTTGTCATTGGAAACAGTTTGGGTACAAGTTGGGTATAACTTTACCAAACTGGGTTTAATTTTACACAGAAAGTAATGGTTAGAGATTTTTTTTTCACACAAAAATTATGTTAAATGGTTAGCTTCCAAAAATGAAACATTTTGACTTCAATTACTCAACCTCGTGTCCATTTATCTTCGGAGTACAGTTGAAGATATTTTAGTAACACTTTGTTTTGATGGTCCAATTTAGACATTCTACGAACTATAAGTAACTTTGCAACTACATGTCAATTACTAGAGTATTAGCAAACTGTCTACTTAATATCTGCTAACACTTTATTTTCATGCTCCTCGACAGACATTCTACTGACTATAAGTAACTTTGAAAATACATGTCAACTTATTTTAACCCTAACCTAACTGTCTGCTAATACTCAGACAGTTAGTTGTTAGTTGACATGTAGTTGCAAATTAATGAGAATTAGTTGACATGTAGTTGCAAAGTTACTTATAGTTAGTAAGAATGGCTAAAGTGGACCATCGAAATAAAGTGTAACCAAAATTTTTAATATACTTTCATCATTTTTGCCTATCCATTGGAAGTCCATGCCAGCAAAATTTGCTCGCTTCAAAAAGTACAGAAAGAAAATTGTGGAAGTAAGTTTAATACAAGTCATATATAAACGTTGATCAACGCACGTACATAAGGCACATCAGATATGCATAAGAACCGTTGAGGTTTCTTCTTTTTGTTCTTCTTTTAAAATTTTGGTTGCATGGTCTTTCAATGGATGCAAATACTGTACCAAAAATACCTTCATTTATGTTCCAAAATGGCTTGTTTTCACTGAGCGGTACGGTACAGTACAGTATATTACGCAATTATTTCCATTTCTATTGTCAGAAGTTGCGAATGGTACCAAAATACCAAACCGTACCATACCACTTTTTTGGGACCCTTCCGTTGGGGTACCAAGCACAGTAGTACTAACAGTACCGGTACTAAAAGGGTGGAGCTACACTCACTGCAGAACGTTGATTGGTGGACAGAGAAACGATCATTTGCACGTCCTACAAGGGGAATGACAACACAATACCGTTGCAGCACAATGTGTATTTTTCGGCTGTTTTTCCTTGCAGCATTCAGCCTTTGCTCAAACAATGCTGCTGTGCGTCCTTCATTGTTGTTTACTGTCACTTTCTTCTTCATGCGAGAATGACGTTGATCGCTCTCCGGCCTATCAAGTAAGAGTAAGACTGTTGGCTGTGGAAATGGAAGCCGGATTATGGTTTACCGTCCGAAACGTACTGTACTGTACTGAACTGTACCGCTCAGTGGAAATGAGCCTAAAATGAACAAAAGTGTAATGGGATTGGAACAACATGAGGGTGAGAAAATGATGACAGAATTTTCATTTTTGACTGAACTAACCCAACATAATCTCATGGCAATTTGTAACTCTTTAATGTTTTGCAGAATTGGTTGCTAATTTGTATGAATTTGTACGATCTGTTTACACCCCACTGAGGTTTAGGGTCATAGACAGGTTAGTTTGAGGGAAGATGAAGTCTGTTTGAGTCTTGTCATGATAGGTGTGCTAGACATAAACATCCTCCATTGAACTTTAATAAAGCTATTCAATGAAAAGTAATCCACCATTATCAGGATTATGGCGACATTCATTCATTATACAATCCCAGTGGGCGACTAGCTTAATATTCACTCACAATCCCTGTTTAACAAAGTCTATTAAATCCCAAGCTTAGCACAAATGAACGCCATGATTTCAATGAACTCATTTGAAGAACATTTAATTACCAGTTATGGAAAAATGAAATGTTTCTCCATAGGGTTTTTTTTTTTTTTCTTAACTAAGTGTTGTATCTTTTTGTAATAGAATGAAGGGAACATAAAAGCTATTACTAGGTTGGCGTTCACCGTGGCGTCTCTCTCTGTGCGATGTTTTATGAAGGGAATAAAAAAATGCAGATTAACATAGTGAGCTTCAACTCATGGAAACAAAGTGCAGTAATTGAGCAGCAGCGTCTTGCTTTTTAGAGTTAATATTCTCCTTTCACCATCTGGACTTTAATGTGCTCTCATTTCATCTGCAGACATGTTTATCATCACACATCCACCTCTCCCTCTCTCCATGAACACTTTATTACACATAGACCGGAGGAGGCCTGAATGACTTACAGTATTAGATTGGGTATGTAAACTGATCGCTGCCTTTGTTTACCTGGTATAAGATCCATGTTTTACACTTCCAGTAAGAGAATCTCCTGTAAATATTGTTTTTTACATTTGCTTGATTAAAATAAGGATTACATAGTATATTGCAATTGTCAACAGTGTCAATTCACCCAAGATGGTGGACAAGTTGAGAGAAATGCTGGTTATGTTGTTCTGTAATTTAGGGTACATTTCCCACCAATATTTTATGCACGCTGTTTTTCAGTTTTCTTAAAATTGCCTTTATGTCCCTTAAATTAGTTTTTGTAATGTCCGCTTTTTGAAACGAGTAGGTCTCGAGTTCAAAATAATGGATAAAAAATGTTGAAGTCAGGATTGTCTATATTAAAATTATCTATATACCTTAGAAAAATAAATTGAGTTTAAATTGAATTTTCTTTCAAATAAGAAAAAATTACATTTTATTAATGCCGGCAAAAATTCTGTCAACTATGTTACTAACCAAACACCCCCTAAAACTAAAAAATGGTTTATCCCAAAACCAATGTGACCAGCATCATGTGATGTCATTTTCTTTATATATTATCAGATATTTTGAACACATTATGGTAAATATCCTCATTTGTTTCTATATTTTATCTTCAATGAGCTATTGTAAAGGAGTATATTAATTGCCTGTCAAAGTTGGGTAAATTGTTATGGTTTGCAATATTTTTAAGATTTTATTTCAAGTAAATATTAAAATGTGAGGTTAACCTGATCAAGAAAATATCAATTGGTTGACCGGACAAGGCCTGACATTGAAATTATGAGGCAAAATGGTAATATTGTCAACTATGTTACCTATCAGCTATGTTACTATGTTACTGTCATTGTCAACTATGACTGATTTTTTTACATTTTAAATATTTAGACTGTTTTTTAAAATAATCACTGTACATAGAGCAGAATAGGCCAAAAACCATTGAATACTTGAGTCACTTAAAGTGTAGCGTTTCAGTGTATGTAGTCGCATACAGTTTGTCTGTAGCATAGTTGACAAACTCACCAGGGAAAACATTTTTTATTTTTTTTTGTAATATCAAAATGGTGTTTGTTAAATGAAATGAAATTAAATGATTAAACTTTGCAACTGGCAGATATGTTACACCTGATAAAATATACAAACTGAAACCAATAGTTGTTTTTATTGAGAAAGCATATTGTTTTTAAACTTTTTTGCTGATGTGAAATGTCCCCTAAATTATTGAATGACTCTTACTTATATTTCATTCAATAGTGAAATAAAAAACGACTGGTTGACCAAGTATTTGTGTTATGCTAGTTAGTGTCACAGTTAGCTTAGCGACATGTTAAAGACAAACACTCTTATAATATAGTGTGTTATGTTTATTTATGCTTATTCGAGTGTAACACAGCTTAGCAACATGCTAACATCAAACACTATTTGAAAAACTGGTAGGTGATTATTATTCATTTTTATGTTTATTGGTGTCACATGGTTAGCTTAGCAACATGCTAATGCCTAATTCTATGCATGAGGAACTCTATTTAAGTGTTGTGAAATTTTTGCATTTCAAATCAACCACTTCTGAGGTTCCTTTTTAGTCAGTCTATGATATTCTGGTCTCTGAATATGGGTTGGTTTCATTCAGTCTAAGTCTATGAGATTTTTACACCTGTTTTATCATTTGCCAGGCAAAATTGGTAAGCTTGATCACTTAGAAAAGTAATAGCACACCTTTCCTTAGCAAACCGCATGTTTTGAGTCATCATTCATGTGCAGTATGAGTTACGTGCTAAAGTTAAATACTAAGGGTGAGGGGTTTGCTCGAAAACCCACAGTCTAATATTTCATATTACTCACAGTGTTATTATTTAGTTTACTCATTGTGTTAACCGCGACCCACTCATATAAAACTCCTTAGTGCTAGCGTGGGAAAGAAAGCATGCAGATGATTCATTTTGTGGAGATGGGAAGCAATGTGCCCCGCTCTGTTATTTATGTGCCACGCATCGCCACAGAGACGCTCATTAATAAGCATCTCCCACCTGAGCTATTAGAGAGCAGGAGAGAGGCGAGATCTTACGCTCTGACCCCGTCACCGCCGTACTGCTACGGCAACAGGACACCTCACACACTGCATCATCCCCCGGTACACATAAATCCACTCTCTCCTGCTAATTAGTCTGAAATGAGAGGCACTGACAGCACCAGGCATGGCTAGAGCTGGGCTGAGACGCCAAGAAGGACAAATCTGTTGCAGCATTTCTGATGCGATTCCATACCAGCAGTGGGAATCTAAGGTGTGTTCAAATGTACTAGAACCTTTAGAAATGATCTGAACAACCTGATGAAACATCAAGAACTTTTTTTGTCCATCAAAGAACCATACAGCATCTCAAGAACCATATAAAGACAAACATGGTTCTTGATAAGAAGAGGTGGTACAAAGATATTTTTATTTCTTTTAACCTGTTAACCTGCTAACCTGCAAGAGGACGCCAGCACACTAATGCCGTACATTAGTTCAAATTTACTGTTGGTTTTAATGTAAAAAAAATAATAATAATAATTAAAGAATGACCTCTGTTTTACTCTAAAAATCTCATGGTGACAATGATTTCTTAAATTGTGTCAGTTATGAAAAAAAAAAAAAAAAAAAAAAACAGTATGAAATATGAGCCTAAACTCCAGTATGGTCGTCATGAACTTGTTAGACTCAACAACGTCCCTCAGGGCTTTTAGTTCAAAAGCGTGCACATTTGGAAAAATATTGATAGATTCTCATATTTTTACTTCAAATTTCTATAGAGGAGTAATATTTATTCCATTTTTACCCAAAATGAGGTGATGTGAGCATTATGGAGAGCTAAACGCTCTCATGTAATGTATGTTTCATTCATACTGGAAGCTGGAGGGCGCTCTCATGCAGAAAGTCCACAAGTGAAACTCATAAAGTCATAAATCTTATGACATTTCAGGAAATCCCTTATATGGACAAAGGCATCCAGAAATCGCTGCAGCTAAATAACATGCAGAGGGAAACATTTTGGGTTCGTCTCAATCAGCTCTCTAGTTCAGCAGTCAGGGCTCTGATCAGGGAGTCAGCCATTATAAGGGCTGTCTCGAATACCAAAATCCTTCCAGTGCACTGGAACATTCGCTTCCTAAAAAAATCCCACAGTGCACCGCAAAAACCAGGGAACATCGATGTTCACTATGCTCCCTTATCCAAAAATTAAGTCACATTTCTGAAGCGCGAAACATAAAACACACAAGCCAACTTAATAAATATAATGACACGTGATTGAAGATTTTTCATACAAATACATTTCTAATAACTTCACAATACATTTAATACATTTAAGTCCTATATATATATATATATATATATATATATATATATATATATATATATATGACAAAAATTAATTCTGACCTAATGACAAACTGCCGAGCTTTCAGATGAGACCACACATATATGCTTATAGTGCAAAGGCTTCAAGACATGGGGGTGGGGCAGGCTAACAAGTTAAATAAATTTAAGACAAATATATACATATTTGCTCAAGAACAATATAAAGCCAAAATTATTATTATTTATTTTTTTTCAAAATTGTCAGTGGTTCTGAATATCCATTGACAGTCGACCACAGGAAAGTTGGCATTATCGAATGCTTTATTACCTTGCAAAAAGACTAGAAAAAAAGACCAAAGATGCCAGGGCACACCAACATTTTAACACATGGCAGATGTCCAAGTTGGTCTCACAAAGCCTGTGTTTGACTCACGCTCGGCTCATGTGCGGGTTAGCTGACCTAAACACAATAGCGCATTATGAGGCAGCGCTTCAGGAAAGAACCAGAAAGGCCTGTCCCATTCAGGGTATGGGTGAGTTTCAGGCATACAGGCTTACACACACACACACACACACACACACACACACACACACTTGCACACAGATGCAACATCAAACACTCACAAAATCACTGAAACAGACTTACAAATGGACTTCTACTGTTTCACGTAATGATTTGCTTATATCCTTATGAACATCCTATCAAATAAGAAAAGTACAGATTTTTTCATGCATCATGTTTATTAGAATTGTCAGGTAGTCGTTTACAGTATATAATAACACTCTCTGTCTTTCTAACACTCTGCAAAATAGAATATTTTGAATGCATCAAAACTCTAAAATTTGAAGTATTCTTGAGTATATTTCACTACTCTCTTTATGACATGAAGTAATAGTTACAAACTTGGCCTGAAAAGTTTTGAGAGTAATTAAATTTGTGTTATGGTAAAGGCCAAAATCTTTATTACAATTTTCTTTTCTTTCCCTTAAACTTAATGCACCACATTTATAAATATTATATGCAGGTTTAAATAGTGCAGACACAAATGGCAAGTGTGTGTTCTTTGAGTTTAGTTCATTCCATATGTCTAGTCCCCATGTCATTTGTCTCTGTAGTTACTGATTTGGTTTCCATAGTTACCGATTACTTTCACCTGTTTCTAGTTTAATTCCTCATTTTGTCCTGTGTATAACCCTCTGTTTTGTTTAGCTTTTGGTCTATTATTGTCAATGTTAAGGTTGATTTAATTGCTTTTCTCCTGCATGTTCCCTGTTCTCCTGCATTCCAGAGTTTTTAGTTTTGTTTAAGAAAAACTGCTGAATTTAGATCCTCGCCTTAAATCACTCCTTTGCCTGCAACAACTTTTGACAATAACTGACCAGATGATGGATCTAGCAGCAGCCACCATCCACCCTACCCAGAGGGCCAGCTACTCTCCCTCCACCAGAATAGCCGTGCACTGGAGTATAATGTGGCTGCCGTGGACCCTGAGCCAGCACAGCAAACCGTCGACACCCACCACATTGTCTGTTCTGAAATTCTGAAATTAGCCATTGCCTGCCGTCATACCTATTCCGGAGCTAGCGCTCTCCCGCTGCCGTGTCTATCCTAAAGCAGGCACTTATTGGTCTGGATTCCCAGGGATGGACTCTCACCCCTGAGGTCTCTCCTTCCCTGCCGGTCGCGTCCGGCTTAATGGACACTTTGGTAACAACCAGTTCCCTGACACTTCCTTGTCCTCTGGTCCTGTCCAGGCCTTCTAGCTCCGCAGTCAACACTGGTCCTGTCCAGCCTTCTAGCTGCCCAGCTGGTAGTTCCCTGGCTCCACCTCCTTGGCTGGTTCTGGCTGACTCTCTGGCTCCGCCTCCTTCACTGGTTCCACAAAGTCTCCTGGCTCTTCCCCATTCTCCTGCTCAACCGGCACTCCCCAGTCCACTGGATTCACTGACACAACCATAGTGTCCTAGTGAGCCACAACTATATCCTGGGACTCATGACCCTTCTGCTCCACCTTAAACTTCCAAGCCAGGACTCCAACTTGGCCTTTCAACCCATCAACTCCACCCTGGCTCCTCACTCCCTCTGGCTTCACTGGGGTCCCTCGTCCTTCTGACTCCAACTTGGTCTGGTCCATCCCCCTGGCTGCACCATGGAGCCTAAGCCCTATATTCCTTTGGCGCCACCGGGTTCCTCCATCCCTTCTGGCTCCGCCGTCATCCTCCCTCCCATTGGCTCCACCTCGGTCTTCCAAGCCCCCAGTTCCACTTCAGTCCTTCAACTACACCTTGACCCTCCTGTCCAGTGGTGTCACCCTGGTTCTCCAGTCCTCCAGCTCTGCCTTGGTCTTTTGTCTCCCTGGCTTCCCCCTGGACTGCACATCCTAAAGCTCTGCCATGGGCCTTCATCTCTCCGGCTCCATTAGGGCATCCAACTCCACCAGCTCCTCCATGGTCTCTTCCTCTGATCTCTCACTCCCTCCCTCCCTCCTCTTTAGTTCAGTTCTTGATCTGTTATTGTCAATGTTATGGTTGGTCTGCTTTTTTCCTATGCGTTTCCTGTGCTCCTGTTATTTAATGAAGATGGCTGCTTTTAGATGTTGACCTTAAATCTCTCCTTTGCCTGCAACAACCTGACAGTGGACTGCTAAAATGGAATAAAATGTACTGTTGAGAATAAAAATTACACATTAAATTTGATGTTTTATAAACATACTATTCAATAAAATTACATTTGAGTCTCATTGGTTATGCTTGTTTAAACATTTTCGTATTTTTTAATAAAATAAATGTATAAAATGTACAGTCATTGGGTCATTGCAGAATCAACCCCTTTAGGGTGATTTAACACCCCTCCTGAAAGGATGGACAGATCGATAGGTAGATGGGTAGACAGAACAGCTGTAAACAGAATACAGTTTAAGAGAGAGAGAGTTTGTGCATTCTCAAACCTGCTAAACACAGAAAAGGGAAATGTCTGGGCAAAGCCCTGCTAAAGCCATGAGGCTGTGAAAGTAACAAGTTTGTGTAATAAATAGTGGGCTAGAATAGCATTTGGCAGCTGCTGGCATTACATTAATGTTTCTGAAACGTTACGAGTGATTTTTCGCTCGGACTATCTGTAAGAGACCCTGTTTGGCCCACTGCCATCGAGGGCATTTTAAAATGAGACTGAGTCCACAGGGAAAGGGATTTCATCCACTGTGTGTGTGTTTGTGTGTGTGTGTGTGTGTGTGTGTTTGTGTGTGTGTGTGTGTGTGTGTGTGTGTTTGTGTGTGTGTGTGGATTCATTGAGGTGGTGCAAAAAGAGAATTCCCACAGATGTTGATTGACATGTAAAGCAGCAACAGTATGTTCTAGTTTCAGCAAGCCAAACTACACACACAGTCACGCCTACACAAAATCAAACACACACACAACTGCAGATGGTTTGGACAGATACACTGATGTCTGAACATGAATGACTGATGTTTGGGTCCCGTCCAACCTCTGTGTGTGTGAACCACAGAATCCCTGAAGGCAAAGCCTGTGGAGCTCTTGGGTTACGGCACTTCTGCATCTGCTTTCTGGATCCTCTGCTATTTTTTTTTTTTTTTTTGCAGGAGAAATATATGTGTTGTGGCAGCTACTTTAGTCCTTTAGCTCCTCTTACACTGCCACTCCTGATTGGCCAGAGGAGTTTGGACTATGTCCAGATTGGACACTGAGATATGACTCTGAGAGCTGGCAAAGATCCCAAAAAGTAGCAGAAATGTCGTCCAGGGTGGAAATAGACTGATAGAGAAAGAGATGTGAGGGTGTGTCTTTGGGATCACAACAAGTCTTTAGTGAAGCGTCTAAGTTTGTAATTGTTAAAATAATCCCAGTTTAATATGCCTCACACAATTTCACTTCATTGATGTCAAGAAAACCAAACAAAACAAACCTCTTAAAACAGCCTAAGCTGGGGTGGTAGACTTATTTGGTTTAACCAGGTATCCCAACCTGCTGTTTAGCTGTATTATGCTTACTCTTTCATCACAAATCATATATTTTACTACAAATTACATCATAGTAGTTATACAAAATTTATACTTCCTAAAATACTTATATTTTAACATGAGATTTGGTTAGAAAAGTACCCTAAAATCTCTATAAAACCAGCCAACAGACCAGCTGTATTTTTTTTTTTTAATTAAGCGCATATACAAAATAATTTTTGAGCTATTGTATGGCTTTAAAAGTCTTAGAATATAGCACACAAGTAATATATACAACTGTTTGTATGATACTTTTATGGGACTTTGAATCACAAAAATAGTAGCCAGGACATAATGCTAATCATACTCATTTGTGTTAGATAGCCTTTAAATTTGTCTTCAGCTCTGAGCCATATTTGCATAAAGACAGAAATAACCATTATTCAAACCTTTAAAAGCTAAAGAAGGGACCCGTTTTAGTCTTAAATCAGACTTTGCACTTCACCATTAGTGTAATCTTGTTCATTTGGACAATAAACGGCAATAAACTTGTTCCTTGGTCACCTCACTTACCTCTGAAAATCTCATCCATATTCTCATAAAGACTCTTGTAAGTGCTGCGTCAGACACATGGCCAAGCTCAGCATGTGTGGCCGTGTGGCGGCCATCTATCACCTGCTAGCATGTGAGACTGTAACAGGACACATAAACAGGGGAGATATACAATCCGCAAATGCATTTGTGTCAGTCCTCAAATACTCCCCCATCGGCCATTTGAGCGGTCATTTAAAACATGGACAGGACTGTGAACAACAGCAGCAACAATGCGAGATATGAATCATATCACGCAGCGTGGTGTAAACATACACAAAGCCATTATTTATGGATTATGTAAGACATGCAGAGATGATTTAGGGTCTTTCCAGTATGGTGGGCTTGCATAATTGGAGACAAATGCATGTATAAACTGTTATTGTTGAAATTTATATTTGAATCAACTTCCCGAGAGCGGTGTGGGTTGGGTTTATGAATGCATAAAGAGATTCTAAATAGGGTTCTGCAGACTGATGGCATACTGTAAAAGACCTTTTAACATTTTATTCTCTAGCTCATAGAAAAACATTCATGGACCGGTGCTTTATTATTATAATAATTTATTTATTTGTATTATTTTTCAAAACAAACCTCTTAAAACAGCCCAAGTTGGTGTGCTAGACTTATCTGGTTTAAGCTGGTAAACCTGGTTTTGGAATGAACATGAATATACCAAGTAGAATGTGTTTGGATCTGTTGAGTTTTTAGATATTTTATTGGTCCTGGGACAACAATCTTGTCAAACAAACAGTATTCTGTAAAAAGACATTTTGTTGTTTCAACTTAAAAAAGTAAATGTCCATGCTGCCTTAAAATTTTAAGTGTAGTCAACTTGGATATTTGAGTTGACTAAACTTGCAATTTTAAGGCAGCACAAACACTTACTTTAAGTTAAAACAAAAGAATTTTTTTTTTTACAGTCCCTAACCAAGTTGTTTTATATCTCAACTCAATCCCATTGATTGATTGACTGATTGGTTGATTTGATTTGATTTGATTTGATTTGACTGAAATGTTGTTCCACAACCAACATGTTGTTCTATGAACTGGATGTTGGAACTCCCCATTTCCTTTTTTTCCAAAATTATGGTCAGCGGTACTTTAGCCACTGCAATTGGTCAAGGACCACCCACTTTAACAGGAAGAGGCTGTCTGACTGACATGTAAACTGACCATCCACAGTTTTGGGGGTATAAATGTGGCAGTATCCCATATCCCGTGGGTAAATGTGGACACATCTTGTTCTTTCAGCCTCAAACAAAGCCATTACCTTCACAAACCTTTTTGAATCCAGCATTTAGTTGCTCACCTGAAGCGCTCATTGCTGAAGTCCAAGAATTTGTAAACACAGCTTTTGTTTCCAGGCGGTCCATTAAAGACATTTTTCAAATCGCATTCTATATACTACTCTTTTGGCACACTGTTTTTGCAAACTACATAGAAGAGAAGTATTTGATTTCGGACGCAGTGATCGAGTTTCTTATGCGTCAGACATTCAGTGAATGGAGTGGGGGCGGTCCTTGGGTATAACGCCTGAGGTTGAGCCTAGCTTCAAAGAAAAGTGGTGCTTCAAACCTAAGAAACCCATTTATTGATTTTGAAGAAACGTAGAATTTAACATCAAGATCTTTTTGACTCTATTGACTCTCCATTTAGCCAATTCTAGAACCCAAAACACTGTAAATTGTGTTTGATAAGATGCATTTTGTTTCTGCAAAAAACATTGAAGAACCTGTATTTTTTTAGACTATGTGATACGTTTACTTACTGTATTAAACTTGAGTTGGCTTGAGTTAAGTGGCAGAAAGTACAGGAAATGAAATTTCCTAAACATCAAGTAGAAAGTCAACAGTTGACTCCTCACTTCACAACAACCTTGGAGTGATTATTGTCAAATAAGAAAATGTTCATTGGTTTTCAATCTTATTTCACAAGGATTCTGTGCATATCTTGAAGGACATGGCCCAGTCTAGTGTTGCTCACATAACTCGACTCTGTCATTGGGTAATTGAACCGCAGTGCTGTAGTGATGTTTAAATGATGAACAGGTTGGTTAAAGCAGCTGACTGTTTGATGATGGCAATATTGAGCAAGGAAGAGTCAAGGAGCAGTGGCGGCTTCAGAAAGCCGTTTGTCTGGGAGGTAAATGGCTCTTCTGGCATGTTGCGTCTGGTTGGTTCACGGCAGAGATTATTCTGGGAAGAGTTCACACATGCATGTGCTCGTTTTATCTGCCTCATTTCCTTTTCAGGCTCTCAAAATGTCTAAATCCCTACTCTGGATAAATAAACATTAATCAGTCTTAACATTTTTAATGCTTGTGCCATTTCACACAGACTTCTAGTCTCCTATTATAGACTCCTATTTCACATGATGTTATGTGTGTGCTTATGAATAACCCTAGGTCAGAGCCGTGGCCTAACAGTTACAGTAGTAACAGGTTTGAATTTTTACATTTTATTTTGTCCTATAGTTTTTTTTTTTGATGGCCGAAAAAGATCACTCTAGCTATTAGCTACCATTGTCCCAATGTTTTGAAACTGGGATATGTGTACAAATGTGACAGGAGATAGAACAGGAGTCATAAGTCGGATGTAACAGCTGTTTGGGGAGGATATTTTGTTCAGCAGGATATTTATCAGCATCAGTGGGGATATCCGTTGCTCTTCATGGCCATCACACATCTCAGGGGGAGACAGAAGCGAGGAAGAGAAAGAGAGAGAGAGAGATCGTGGCCCAATTACTGGCTGATAACTAATCGATACGCTGCTTATTCCTGGAGCAGGAAGTAAAAGAGTGGACCCCTGGGACATGGAGTTCAAATTACTCCTCTGTCAATGAGGGCCGCTATAAAAGCTGACAGAATGGAGATCTTTGGAATAATCTCAGTGGAGGCAGTTTTAGTCACTAGCTTATATATTTTGTGGCACATAACTGTTAGTGAAATCTGTTTTATGATGTGATGTTTCATGTTGTGTTGTGATATTAGCAATTGGTAAAATACAGGGAGAAATAATTAGCATGCAATCTTCAAACCAAATGAACCTGACTAGTGGAAACTCTCCTAGTGATCAGCTAAGACCAGCAAACCATTAAAAACAATTCCTAATGTTTTACATTTTGGTGGCTAATTCATCTGATTTGTACATTGACATACTTACACCCTACTGACGGTCAAGTTTAGGGCTGGATCTTCATGCTTAATTACAATAGATAATTCGCACTTTCCATGTAATCATTGGTGATCTTCTTATTATTATTCTTCCGTTTCCGCTCTGGAAGTCTATGGCAGCCCATAGAACCATATGTTAAAAAGTTGTGAAATATGGCACACCGATAGGGGGCAGTCTGAATTGTCACTCAAGATGATTTGATTGCACCCTAAGACTGCATTCCGGTTCGTTTTTTAAATGCCCTTCCCTCGCTAACTTCCCTCAATCTCATTGACTTGGATGTACGTCATTGCTTACGTTGCATGAGTGCCCACTACTGGCGGAACCTTTGCAGTGGGCTGAATTGGAACGCCCTAAGCCTTTGATCACTTGGAATCGCAATGGAGCTGATTTATTATTTATTTTTTCCCCTTACAAAATTGTTTAAAGCAGCATTCTATATGTATATATGTGTGTTTTAAATATTTTTAAAAATAGTTAATATATCATAGAGTTGTTTGTGGTGGGGTAAATTAAACGCGATATGTGGTGACATCACAATCGTGTTGCATTGTGGGTTATGGAGCTGCCTGAAGTGTACATATGAAGTAGACTCGCTTCCTCAGTCAAAATTGAGGGAGCGAGGGTCTGTCCATATAAACTTCCCTCGTCCACTTCACGAAGTGGAACGCACTTCAAAATGGTGGCAAGGATTCCCCCGAGGGGAAGTGCTTAGGGAAGTTCACGAGTGCGTGTCTAAAAGTGGAGTGGAACGCAGCCTATGACATCATTTTCCATCATGAATTCTTTACCGCCATTTTGAATTTTCCGAAAAACATACTTTTTTGAACTTCTCCTAGGCCGTTGGTCAGATCGAAAATTGTCACTAAAATTGAACCAGATCATCTTCGGAGCATGCCGACAAAAAGTTATGGAATTCAAGTTGATTCGTCAAACCGTTTTCGAAAAACACACAAACTAATTTTACATAGCCCTTGCGAAAATAGACACAAGCCAAAAAATGGCTATTTTTGCTCATAACTTCTGAACGGTTTGTCCAAAAATTATAAAAGTGGTCTCGTTAGATATGGGGTGTCATGCCGAGTCGAAGTTTCAAGCCAGTGTCACCTAGTGGTAAAATGGGTGTTGTCGACTCATTTTCACAGGAGTCATCTCTTTCTGAATCCTTGCCGAGTCCAACCATACTAAACATGCTAGGTTTTGCCTTATGATTTGTGCAACGTTGTGATTTAGCGTTAAAACAACTTTTGCCAATATCTTCGAAACCTTTAGTCCGATCGAGATGAAACAACTGTAGGAAATTCATAAACATAGGTCGTTGGCTACACGCTAATGGCTAACTGGCAAAATTTTGATAGTAAGTGGCAAAAAAAAAAAAAAAAATGCAAACAAAGCTGGCCATGGGTTATTTTTTATGTTCTCATAGATATAAATGTCTATAACTCCCAAACGAAATTAGATATTTTCACTAAATTTTACACATGTATCGGCTCACTGTGATGACACATAAATTTTTTTTTTTTTAAAAAATGGTGGGATTGTGCCTCTTGGTGGCGCTATAATCGAACAAAACATGAAATTGCCATTAACTACAATACAGTATTATGATATAAAATGCTATACTTTACGAATGCATTGGTGTACCATTATGAAACTCGGTATGTGTCATCAGGACCTTGCCCTGAAGGTTTAAGATTTAAGATTTAAACCTATTGTCATGAGGTCAGTTTTAATAGATTCCTTGGGTCATGCCGAAAACATAGATACCAGTGTTGTCATAGTTGGCCAAGCTTACTGTCCGCCATTTTGATTTTCTTTAAAAATCTATGATTTTCACCAAATTTGTGTCAGATCGCCTTCAGACCATGCCGGCAAAAGCTATGGATTTCGTGTTGATAGACAAAACTGTTCTCGTATAGCGCAGTAACAAATTTTGATTTTACAGCTATTTTGCCTAAAATGATCTTAATAGGTCTTTAATTGCTCACTGTTGCAGTTGGTCTGATGCTCACAGCCATGTTGTAATTGACTACAACAGCATTTCTTCGTCAAAGTGAGGCATGCAGGAGTATCAACAGTCTAGAAAGGTAAAAGCAGGTAGAAACAGTTCTCCATTTTACAAGTACAAAGTGAAGGCTATGTGTTACTGCTAGCTTTGGGGTTAGCGAGCAGGTTGATGGTTGAAGGATTTGTGTCCCACACTGAACTCGAACTATTCGTCCTCATTTCCCTTGACAGGTCATTCCAGAGCTGGATTCAGCTGGAAGTGTTTGCTCTCATGAAGAAATATGGTAGCCACTTCTTCTCCTTGGCCTTCCGTACACATACACAAAAAAGCTTTTACTGTTGAAACTAGGCACAGGTTCATTCTAAAAATTGTGTTTCTTTATTTATACAAAGGTTAAAGACTGGAGAATTCCTGAGTTGTTTTATTAGCTCCATGTATGAATGAAGCAAACGGATATATTTAAGCTTTATTACGCTACGCACAAATGTAAGGGCAAAAAGAAAAGCCTTATGCTAATCTATGATTGACTACATTAAACTCAATTGGCTCTGTGGTAAAAAAAGCATTCAGAATCCACTATTATTCAGATCAGTAATATTAAAAACTAACCTGCCAAAACGACAACGCCAGGCTTTTCAGCTCTGTCGACAGCCTTTTACCCGCATCAGTAGAGCTACTTACAGAGTGTGAGACAATTTAGGAAAAGTTTGAAATCATCACGCTAAGTGCTAATCAGACGTCGATGAATCAGGGCTTATCGGCAATACAGAGCCAGAAAACAGCATTTTTTAACTGATTAGCTGCCATCTACATAGATCTGCCAGCAGCAACTGCTTTGCATGTAAAGTTTATCGCCCCTCATATTTTTTCTGCACAGTGCGTCCAGCTCCAAAGTTTGACTCGAAGGAGAACAATAGTTCATTATGAAAATCGATTTGTAATACTTCTCACTCTTTGATGGCACCTAATCCTGGGATTTGACAAAAAGACGGTTCAGAGACGAGAGTGAGGCACAGTAGTGTATGTGTTCAAAGCACCTTGTATTTTTAGGCATTTTGTGTGTTTTTTCTTCCTTCTTCAGATTGGCCTGTGTGTTGTTAATCACTTTAGTCCTCTTGGCTAATGAAATGAGGTGGAGGAGGATTACAACAGCCAGTCGCCATCGAGTCTTACAGAAGCTGAGGAAAGCTGAAATCTCAATGCAGCATTGTGAATCAGCTCTCTTGGCACGGACTGAAGGTAGAAGGCTTTAACCAGAGAGCTTGTGCTCATGGAAGACTAGAGACTGGTCACAAACTCAATCCCTTACTTGAGAAACAATTAACTTGTTCTTCATGTGAAGGACTGGTTGCATGCTGAAGCCTGTTCAAGAATGTTAATTTTCAGTCGGCCAAAAGTAGATGCAGGGCAATGATTGAAGTGAGAGATTGTGTACACTTGATTTCCCAGAGTCATAAACATAGCAGAAGGTTCTTAACTATCCATAAAATCTTTAGAGATAATTGAATTAGTTTTATAACTGCCCTCTTTTATTGTAATTTTACATTTTAGTGTATAAGGGAATGTAATAAACTCAATTTATGTAAATGCATACTATTGATTACAGTATAATCATGCGTCATATAATTATTAATAATTTATGTAAATAACATTTTAACAGACATAAATTTATTATAAATGAAGATGACAAAAACTGGTGCTCTTCTTTTGTGGGCATATGGGAAATTGAGTATATTGATATATTGATACAAATTAAGTTAATGTATACACATGCCAACACACATACAATGTCACACAACCTTATAAATCTGGTTTTAAAGAATCCTCCTGGCCTTCTTTTGGGGCGGGGCTTACTATACAGAGCTTCCATGTGATTGGCCGGTTGCAGCGGTGTCGTATATGATGATAAATTTCTCACAGGTGTCACCCTCTCTCCTGCAGGTGAGGATTGATGGGATACCAGAGAGCGATCCATCATCTCAGGCAGGTGGCGCCGTATTGGAATTTGGGAAATCTGTTCCCAATCACACCTACAGGCTGGCGGCCATGTAAGAAACCCCCACCTCCACATCCACTGTACGCTTTCCTCCCCTCATCTGTGTGTCAGAACCGGAAATCAATGCGAGCCACTCAAGGTCAATACGCTGTTCGCCAGCTCCTCCAGGCTTTGATGGATACATCCCACTCAAAGAGAGTCGACACGAGGGGGAATTGACAGTTGCTCCGTCTGAGCTGTTAAAGGTACAGTGAGTCTGAGATGCTTGTCATAGCGCTTGTCTGCTGTCATTTAGACAATGGGCATCTCCTCAAGACAGTCCCAACAAAGCCAATCCTCGCCCAGGTGCACAATGTATTGGAAACCTGATCAAAGTATGGAGCGCAGATCCTTGCCTGATACTCTTATGGATTACCAGAAAGTCACCTTGCGTTGATTGGTTTGAGTGTTGAGTTTGAATTGAGCTTTGATTGTTGCTTGACAGCTTAGATTTTTTTATAGTAGCTTTTATAGTAGATTTTTTTATATCACGCTGTCCTCTGGAACTGGAATCTGTCATTTGTCTTGGACTGAGAAGCATGAAGGTCTTTGGAGAAAGTTTTAATGCTGTAAAAGCTTCAGCTGCTGCTGAAGACCTGGAACTGAAGATGATCAAAAAAATCTGCTTAAAAGGAATCACTGTCCCACTTTATATTACGTGTCTTTAAAGGATTAGTTCACTTCAGAATTAAAATTTCCTGATAATTTACTCACCCCCATGTCATCCAAAATGTTTACGTCTTTCTTTTATTCAGTCAAAAAGAAATTAGGGTTTTTGAAGAAAACATTCCTATATTTTTCTCCATATAGTGGACTTCACTGGGGTTCAAATGTCAGTTTCAGTGCAGCTTCAAAGAGCTCTACACGATCCCAGACGAGGAATAAGGGTCTTATCTAGCGAAAACAATCGGCCATTTTCTAAAAGAAATAAAAATGTATATACTTTTAACCACAAATGCTCATCTTGCACTGCTCTGCGATGCGGCACGCATTACGTAATCACGTTAGAAAGGTCATGTGTGACGTAGGCAGAATAACCGATCCAGTGTTTACAAAGTGAACGTGCAAAGACTAAGTCAAATGCCCTTTACAAAAAAAAAGGTAAAACAACGATGTCGGATGATTTTGAAGTTGGAGGAGAAAATGAGATAGTGTTTTTCGCCCTACCGCGGTACTTCCGCCTACGTCATGGGTGACCTTTCCAACGTGATTACGTAATGCGTGGCGCATCACACAGCAGTGCAAGACTAGCATTTGTGGTTAAAAAGTATACATTTTTATTTATTTTAGAAAATGGCCAATCGTTTCGCTAGATGAGACCCTTATTCCTCGTCTGGGATCGTGTAGAGCTCTTTTAAGCTGCACTGAAACTGACATTTGGACCTTCAACCCGTTGAACCCCAGTGAAGTCCATTATATGGAGAAAAATCCTGGAATGTTTTCCTTAAAAACCTTCATTTCTTTTCCACTGAAGAAAGAAAGACATGAACATCTTGGATGACATGGGGGTGAGTAAATTATCAGGAAATTTTAATTCTGTGAACTAATCCTTTAACTATGTACTAAAATATAAATGAATCATTTGTTACAGTGCACTTGTTGAGTACATACATGTTTTTACATTGTACTTATACCTAAAAATACCTGCATGTAATTACAACTGTAATCACATCTATAATTACACTGTTGACCCATCCCTTACCCCTTAACACACCCTTAAACCTACCCATACCACCAAACCAGTCCCTAACCTTACCCGTATCCCACCTCAATAGCAGCACAATTGTTTTGAGTCTTTGTTACAGTGTAGTTATATATTTAAGTAATGAGTAATATTAATTAACATGTACTTATTACCATATAGGGTTAGGTTTAGGGTTTGGTTTAGTGTTAGTCGCATGTAATTATGCATTATTTACTGTTATTACTACAGTAAGTACGTTACATATGTTACAAGGACACTGTAAAACAACTTTCCAGAACTGCCTCACTCATAGCACTGGTCCAAAGCATTTTAGTTCATTGTTTTAGTTCTTTCAAATAAATCATTTATTGTTCATTTAGTTATTGCAAAAAGTTAATACATCTTTTTTTTTTCTTTTCTGTAATAAAATTCAATTATATGTATTCAGTACATCATGTTATGACATATAAAATAATGCGTTTTTTTTTTTTTTTTTGGTGTATTTAGTCTACATTAATCTGTTCAATTTAATGTTGGCACCATAAATGACATCTTAATTGTTTTGTGCAGATAAATTCTACTTGAATTGCAGCATTTATTGATTTAATCTTTTTTAGATAATTAAAATGTACAATGTTAGCTTCAGTGTATTTAGCTTCTTTCAGGTAAGCAGTTTTTTGTGTAGCTAACTACGTTAGTAGCTTGCAACCTGGGGAGCAGTTTTAACATACTGTAGATTATATTAACTCACCCAAACCTCCACTTAAAGCTTATAAGAAGCACACTAGCTCTTTTTGCAGTACTTATTCACCAAAGAAAAAAAAAAGAAAAAAACGCTTGACTTTGGAGATCTCTAAACCAAGGTCGGCTTAAACAAACAACAACAGCCTTTTCACAAACCATAACACATCCCTCCATCTTAACCCAGACCCCTGATCATGGCCAAATTCTGGAAGGTGACTTTAGAGCAGCACAATACCCTGCTATCTCTTTTCCTTTGCTTTAACACACACACACACACACACACACACACACACAAATTAATCCTTAATCATTTCCATTTCTCAGTGGATTCATGACTACAACTTAAATGCCATTCAAGAGATATTTACAGTTGATTATTAGAGTATATTTTTTCTGTCTTTCAAAGTAAGCAAAGATTAATAGAAAAGTAAATGGACATAGAATCCATCCGCTGAAGGTCAGGGCACTTGAAATACTTCTTGTGTAGAAATGAGGAATCTTTCCTCAAAGAATAGTACAATTACATTACAAAGAATTTCTTGAATTGTGTGTGTGTGTGTGTGTGTGTGTGTGTGTGTGTGTGTGTGTGTGTGTTTGGCGTATTTGGAGGAAACCGGACAATTTTCTGCTCCACTGACTTGTTTAACTCAGGCTAAAATAATGTCCATTTAAATGATGTAATTATACACCCACTTTGCAATTTACCTCTAACCCCACTCTGAAAAAAGACAAAAAAGAGAGAAAATCAGATATTCAGCTGATCACTATACTCAGCTACATTAAATCATACCTATTAATATGATTTCTTTCTTTTTCATTTTGATTATGTTTTGACAAAGATCATACCTCAAAACAGACAATAATTGACCAAGAAATACAAAAAACCAATACAGCTAAAAAAGAAATATAAATCTATCAATAATATAATGATTTTTTAAGCTTATTGATTCATCATCATTTAAGTAATAAATAAATCTATAAAATTATTAATTCAAAAAATAATTTCATTATTTCCCTGAATAATTTCAGTTTTTTTTTTCTGAGAGTTGGAAGTAAATAGCGTATGTGTGATCACATCTGAATTCATTGCTCTATAAAAACAAATATATTACCAGAAGAGATCATTTAAAGACTAATTTACACACAGAGATCCTTAAAACCTTTCTTATCAGGATAGATTGTTGATCATAAAGCTCTGCAGAAGAACATGCCTCACTTGATACCTTGTTTATCCATAAAGCCATAAATCATTGCCCTATATGGGTGATAAATCAAAACCAACATTACTGAATTGTTGCATCCATTAATTGCTTGAAGTCCTTTAATGTAGATTTATCTGTGGAAGTTTGGTTGCGTTAAATTCCGATGAATTTTCATATATTTTACTGAATACAGGGGCTGTAATCCAGAGACTATTCAGATGGGCTGCTGGCATTGTGATAGAAGCCAAAAGAGGAAGAGAGAGCAGGTTCTTTAATAGTCATTTGAATGTAATTAACTGCACATATCAATGGTGAAGCGGTCATATTTGGGTGCACTGGAGTGTTAATTCTGAGTTGGTCACTGCAGAAAGCCACGGTACAGGAAGCAAAGCTTTGATTAGGCTGAGAGGCCCTCACTCGCTGCTCTCAGATCAGCTATTAAGATAAACGGGCCCGACGTAACGCAGCTTAATGCTCGCAGAGAAACTGCGCTCCATACAGCCTTGGATTTGCATTCTTGAAAATTTCATTAAATTACTTACTTTTATAGACTTTTGGTTTTAACATTATTTGATGGAACTGAACTGTGTGATTTGCATATTAGCACTATGCATGAAAAGTCGTGCCATGGAGTATTTGCATTTTCCATAGAAAACACAAATCAAATTTGGCCGTGAGCCAAAGACAGACACAGCAGGAATGGCAGTGGCATGACTTGGAGAAGCTTTTTTATGAATAAAATATTGAAAGAGGTGAAATGGAGTAAAGTGTGAGGTGGAAAGGTAGTGGAAGTCCAGTGGTGCCAACAAAACAGAAGCGTGTATCTTGTACTATCTGAGGGAAGAGTCAGTGGTGGTTGCGACATGTCCAAAAGTGCTGGTCATTTGACAACTCACCTGTCTGTTTGTACCCCTATCTGTACCTGGAAAAAAAGTACCTTTAGAGGTTTACAACAGCTTGTCACTGGGACAGTATCCTTAAAGAAATAACTTATCTGTCCTTAAAATGTGATAATTAGTACTACTGCAAACCTTTTAGGGGTAAATGTTTGCACAAACCGCTTAATGTACAATGTTTGCACATTTTTTTTCCTGACAGTGAGTGTATCTCTACCAACGCCCCTACCTTTAGCACTACCAGTACCATTACCTTTGAAAATTCTTCTACCTCTACCAATATATATGCTTCTAACTCTAACTCTACCAATAACTTTAACTTCACCACTATCACTACATCAGCCAATACCTCTGCTTCTACCTCAACCACAACCTCTAACTCTAATATTAACGCTACCAATACGTCTACTTTACCACTGCCTCTAACTCTAACTTTAACGCTACCAATACGTCTACTTTACCACTGCCTCTAACTCTACCTTTAACGCGACCAATACCTCTAATTTACCACTGCCTCTAACTCTACCTTTAACGCTACCAATACGTCTACTTTACCTTTAACGCTACCAATACGTCTCCTTCACCACTGCCTCTAACTCTACCTTTAACGCTACCAATACGTCTACTTTACCACTGCCTCTAACTCTAACTTTAACGCTACCAATACGTCTACTTTACCACTGCCTCTAACTCTACCTTTAACGCTACCAATACGTCTACTTTACCACTGCCTTTAACTCTACCTTTAACGCTACCAATACGTCTACTTTACCTTTAACGCTACCAATACGTCTACTTTACCACTGCCTCTAACTCTACCTTTAACGCTACCAATACGTCTACTTTACCACTGCCTCTAACTCTAACTTTAACGCTACCAATACGTCTACTTTACCACTGCCTCTAACTCTACCTTTAACGCTACCAATACGTCTCCTTCACCACTGCCTCTAACTCTACCTTTAACGCTACCAATACGTCTACTTTACCACTGCCTTTAACTCTACCTTTAACGCTACCAATACGTCTACTTTACCTTTAACGCTACCAATACGTCTACTTTACCACTGCCTCTAACTCTACCTTTAACGCTACCAATACGTCTACTTTACCACTGCCTCTAACTCTACCTTTAACGCTACCAATACATCTACTTTACCACTGCCTCTAACAATACCTTTATTTTTACCTCTGTCTTATTTCTACCAATGCATTTGATTTTGCTTCTAACTTACCAATACCTTTAACTCTACCACTATCACTACCTCAGCCAAAACTTCCAATACTTTTACCAATACCTCTACTTGTACCACTGCCTCTACCAAAACCTTTACCATTACATTTGCTTTTACTTCTAACTCTACCAATACCTTTAACTTTACCACTATCAACTACTTCAACCAATACCTCTACTTCTACCACCTTTTCTTTCAGTACTTCTACTTGTGCCTCTAAGGCCGTGTGTCCACCAATGCATTTTACCCAGTGGCTAGCATACTTGTCCAATTGTTTTCAGTGGGAGCGCTGCGTATTTTAAACAGCAGGAGCATGACAAGGCACTGAGCGTATTTCACGCTGAAGCACTGAGCGCTCAGCGTTTTTTACCGGTCGACATCAACAAGCAGAGAACGGAACAAAATGGATGAGAAATTAATAGTGCTGGTCTCCGACCATACATAGCAAGTACTTTACATTGTGTCGACATTTAAACCAGTTAAAAGTACGCTTCCGAAATGCTCTCAAGTGCTCACAGCTAGGCATTTTCAGCAGAGCGCCTAGCGTTTTCAACTGAAATTTAAACTCTACCTTTAACTCTACCAATAACGTTACCCTACCAATTTATTTACCACTATCACTTCCACTTCCAATACCTCTACCAAAACATCTGCTTCTACCTCTAACTCTACCAATACCTTTAACTCTACCACTATCACTACCTCAACCAATACCTCTTCTTCTACCTTTAACTTTAGCATTACTTTTACCAGTACCTGTACCAGGGGCGTTTCCTCCGAGGAGGCAAGGGAGGCAGTGCCTCCTCAAAAAAAAAAAAAAATAGGATGAGAAAATAATCCATATTACATATAAAACAACACAAATATTACAAATTATGACATTAAAAAGAGCGCAAGTCACTCGTATTTCTTAAGGAACACTGCCCAATGGTGACACCCGCAGGTAAAGTTACAGCAGGAGTCATGCCTCCCTTTCCACTCATAGAAAACCATAGAAAACCATCAGACCCCTGGCATGCGGTGGGTTTTGTGGGGGGTAATTGAGAATGAATGCGGGAAATTCACGTGAGAGGAGGCAATGTCTCCATCACGCTATGATTGGATGTAATTAGTTATAGTTGGATATGATTGGTTTGCGCGATAAATCCCGCCTCTTGTTTATGTGCACGTTCCGCGCGTCAGTTTGAATGAACAAATGATGGCGTCAATGGGAAGACTAATTGAAAAGTAAGTAAACAGATCACCCAGTTAGATATCACCGCTTTATGTCACGTCAAAATCAAACTTGAAATGGACTGAAAACACGATGACTGCGGGGTTTTTAGTGCAATCAGCTTGGTGAAATTAAAAATACAATTTGTGTCTGTGACAGACGGTGTTTACGGAGCATGACTGATGATCCAAAATAGCCTAAGTTAACTATTAAAAAGAAAAACATCAATACACAAATAAAATATTGTTTAAATTATTATTGCCTTTAGTTATTATTTTGGAATGAATGTAGAAATGCTTAAAACACTAACTTGATGAGATTGACTTGGTTTTGATAAATAGAACATTTATTACAATACATTGTTAATGTAAAATTACAAAACAGAATTGTATTTGGTGTCTTTTTTTCTTTTTTGATGTAATGTAAAGTAATGTTCATTTAACAAGGAAGATGTGTCAACGTTAAGAGTAATGCACATGAATTTACATTGATTCATAAATAAATAAAAAATTTGCCTCCTCATTTCAGAACACCACTGCACGCCACTGACCTGTACTTATACCTCTACCAATACAAGTGCTTCAGCCTCTAACTCAACCAATACCTTTATCTGTATTACTAGCTCTAACTCTACATTTAACCTTACCAGTACCTCTAACTCTACCAATACGCTACTACATTTAACTTCAACCATTTACCTGTCTTGGATACCTCTGTATACATTTACTGCTACATATAATACAAGTCTGTAAAATGTAGTAATCTTGACCAGATAGTCCAGTTGTAAACCTGAAATTTGAAAACCTGGTAATATGAGGCTCAAGAAGATAATTAATGGAAGGGGTACATTCCTTATCAGAAAAAAAAAAATAGTTAAATAATAAGATATGTATGAGTACTTAGGTAATAGTTACCTTAGAGAGGATACATACTGATATATAGTATGTCCTACATATTATTTATGTATTAGTCAACTAAAAATACCATGAATGAACAAGACAGCAGTGAGTTTACAAAAACACACAGCCTGTAAATCATGCGGAGCAGTGTGGATCAAAAGACATCACTTTACACTGAATGTTAAAGCAAACTGAGAGTGAATAAAGGTGCACTGCTGTCCCTGACTCAGTTAAATTAACTCATTGAGAATGAGGAGAGGACAAGAGCGCTATATTCTCATTAGAAATGAGAGAGTCCACAGCAGAGCCATATTTCACTGTCACTTCGCCCTATTCATAGCATGTGCTTCAGACTGCGGATGCATGTTGGAGTCACCGCGAACATATGTGTGTTTTCTTGGAATAAAGGGCAAACCAGAGGGGAAACTTTGCTTAATGTTAACGCCATCAATCTCTCCGTCAGCTGACATCATTAGAGGTGACAAGAGCTTCCAAGATTTCCCCAGATCTATTGAGAATTGTGGGTATTCCAGTGAGTTTTGTGTTTATAGTGTAGGGTATATTTCAAAGAAAGCCCAACTTATGTAACTTACAAGCTCCATCACTTGCAAACGTCCTGCTCATTTTTTTCTCCATTCTTTACAGGGAGTGGAACATTTTAAACAGGTCACAACAATAAAGCTAACATGGAATGTTCTCAGAACATCCCTAACGTTCTGGCAAGTTATGAACAAACCTTTTTTCCAGTTACGTTAACGTTTTGTTCAAAGTTATCTGGTCTTTAATAACATTAGCACAAAGACATAACACATTGTTCATGGAACGTTTTATTTATTTATTTTTTTTCTGAAACATTTTAGTTGGATGTTTGTCTAACATTTTTTAAAAAGTTACTTTTGTTAGCTGTGGCAGTACTTTTGTTAGCTGTGGCAGTAATTTACCCTCATGTTAATATTGTGATTCACTTCTGGATTTATGTTTGGGGTCCTGTAGACCCCATGATGTATTTGTAAAACATAGTAATTTTGAAATGAACCTTATTATCGAACAATGCTTTTGTTTGGAGCCCCTTTCACCCCAGCAAAAACATAAATATTTAAATAAAAATGTTAGCATGTTGCTAAGCTAAAAAAAAAATGAGTGCAGTTAGCTAGCTCAGAACAGCCAAATGTTAATAAATGCCACTTAATTTGATATTTTGCAATGTAAATGTGGCCTAAATGTCCAAATAATTTTTGGGGCCACTGTGTGTCAATCATAGGAATACAAGTAAATGAGAGAATAACCATTGAAAACAGCCCAAAGGAAATTCACTCTGGAAATGTAAGGATGAATCCTAGAGCCGAACACACACAGGAGGCAGGCCACTTTTTTATAATAGCAAGCAACATAATGGATTATATAGGTCAGCCGAATGCTGGTGTATTTTTCATGATCACTTTTAGCTGGGTGGCTTATTCTTTTTTTGTTCAGTCAAATTAATGAAATGTAAAGACAAATAGGACATTCCTTAACGAGCATAACCTTGACATATCTTTTGAAATCCCAAATTGGTGTGAAATAAAAGTAGAGACTGTTTACTGTATTTTTGAGCTGAAGAAACCGCAGATATGTATAGCTGGGTAATCGTCAATAAATACGCTGTATATGATAGTCTCCTGCATTTAACTCAGTATAACTAATCTACATTTTGATTTTACTGTCAAACACAAATCAAAATCCAATATGAGGTGTGAAATGCTCTATATGATACGTCCTGTTCTCATCATTTAAATGGAGATGCAGCAGTGTTTACATAACATTAAATACAACAGACCATATGGAGTCTTTAATTCACCCTGTGCAAGGTTTACAGCGGCAAATAAAAAAGCTAGTCTATGATTTTTACGACAAGATTACCAGTGCTTTTTCACAACACCCTGGTGACTGGAGCCTCTAAATGTGACAATCAAAACAGTGCCGCTTGACTCTGCAATGTAACGGCATTAAAGGAATGTGAAGTGGGCGACAGTGGGAGCGTGATATGCTGTATGTGTCATTAAACAGTTTGACGCTGGCTTAAAACCATCTGTCAATGGGCGTTTTCACCAAATTTCAAGGACAAGATCTACTGTAAATCATAGTGGATGTCTTAATTGTTCTACCGACGGATGTCTAGAATACCAAAAGTGGTTGGAAACGGCTTGAAATGTGAGGGCTGCAAGTGATTTATGGAAAGGTTTTTGTATTCAGAAGTGCTTGCTAATGCTACCGTCGCTATTGCTCATACTTAGTGATTTGAACAAACACCTTTCACTTACCTGTGGGTGGCCAGTAAGAAATGACCCAGAACACCATAAAAACCATCTAGCAAACACTTAAAATCCACATAGAGACAACACACTGTGAAATACATGTAAGTCATCAGATTTTACTGTCATACCCAACATGACAGAGGCTGTGTCAGAAACTAGTGAACTATCTATCTATACAATTTATTTTTTTTTTTTTGCTTTTTACATGAATTGAGTGTATAAACAGTGGCCAAAAAATGCTGTCTCACTGAACACTGGGTCTTCCTGTTGGGGGTCAGGTCTCCCCCGGCTTTGTGCACAGCTTAATTTTAATGCTTTTAGCTCTCAAACGGGCCAGTAAAATATTGATAACTAATATCAGGCAGGTTGTGAGTGTTTCTGGCTGTGGTTCAGCAGAAAGCAATAATGCAGAGCAATGAGGCTGGCTGAACTCCAGAAACTGATCTGACCACATACTGAGAGAGCCACATGTTACATTTCATTGATACAAAAACAACAGGCTTCCAGAAACACACACATACACACACACACACACCCACCCCCACACACACACATATATACTAGTTTTCATGTTATATCAATATCAAACATGATTTTTTGGGATTTGAGATCGGGGAGGCTCTGACTCGATCGGGAGCAGTAAATAATCATAATAACATAATAATAATGGATTTTTTTGGACAAAAAGTCGGTTGCAACAAGCCTGGAATCAGGCTCACACCGAATCACGCAGAGTCATTGCATTGACGATATGGGAATGCCTTCAGCATGTGCCGGTGTCTGAGTCACATGAATTACATGCCAAGCCATTGGCCAGAGATGAAGTCAGCATCATCAGCTTCTTGTTTTCAGTAGCCACTTGTCTTTGTCATTGTGTGCAAAACTGTCTGTCTCTGTTTTTGAGCAGGAGTTTGGTTAAAATGTCATAAAAGAAGTTTAGTAGATGTTTTGCCATGCCCCCGACCTATTCCTGGGAACAACAGACATGAGTTTTGTGTTCTTTGTTTGAGAGGGGAGCAAGCTCAATCCACTCTCGAGGGAGCTGATTGTCCTCACTGGCCCTCTTCGATGACGAAGGAAACCTTGTCTCTGTACCCCGTAGTTTGGGTTCTGCGTCCACTGAGGTGGCACATCGACTAAAGGGCTTTCGCACTGAGTAGTTATAGGAACTCGGTTATAGGAACTAGCCACCAGGGCGGTTCCCTGAGAACTAAATGTTCCCCTAGGGTTATTTTCCTGATTGCATTCATGCTGCCAGTAGGAACTCTGAAGTGGCGTAAGCCGGCCGACAGTGACGTCATTTCAGCACTACATTCAACAATGTCAACAACTGGAGAATGGAGGAAGCCGTGATGAGAGCTGTGTTTTTGTTGTGTGTTATGGGATTTGTGATCATGGAGATGGAATGTAGATGTACAAGTTATACAATGGAAAGAGCAAAAAGGAGGACTAAATCTCTTACGACATCTTGCGGTGCTAGATATCATTGATACTGAGAAAAGAACACAATGCCGCAGACAAAGGTGACAAGTAAATGCCGTTAACATTAGCTTTCTGTATGCTAATGTCTTGTAACACTTTACACTTTAAACACTTTAAACATGGCTTTTTAAAAATGATGGGTTCTGTTTCGTATGGAATGGATTCAACCAATCATCTTATACTTACATCACTGGTAGTTCCTATTGTGCTGGGTTAGACCCTACTCTGAAGTAGGAGCTAATTTAGACTAGTTACTCGTGTGGGTGGCTAACTCAACAATGAACCAGAAAATGAAAGCATCACATAGTAAACTGGATGAATGCTTCCTCATCAGTGTTCAGTGCCAGCCGCCAAAGAGAAACCTCCCCTTCTTTCCCAACCTCAACGTGATCAACGTATTCAGCCCATGTTCACAATCCCACAACTTTGGATTATTCCACTATTGTGAGGTTCAAAGAGCACGGGTATAAGTTGATGCCTCGGGTAAAAGAGACACTTGCGGGCTATCTCTCTCCTGCATCAGTTTCATTATTGAAGAGGCCAGCCTTGCCTTGTAGAATAACATCATCTCTGATTGGAAAGGCCTACGAGGCAGCAGGTCAGCCTGCTCAAAGAACTGGACACTGGAGAGGGCCTTAGCCCCAACACTGTTAAAGAACTCTGCATAGCCACAGATTTGTCTCTTCAGGCCACTTGCCAAGCTAACTGCCCGTGTCATTGGCTGTTCCATGGCTCCTTGGTGGCTATGGAAAGGCACCTGTGGCTTAACCTGTCATGGATTAAAAAGAAAGAAAGCTCTGTACAGTTGTCTATAGATTATAGGCGGTGAAGAAACAATCAGAGGCATCCCAGCAGTTCTTCCCTCACCAGGTCCAGCAGGCTGGGCCTTCCTCCTCCTGTTCTGCGCCCGGCTTCTGTAAGGGAGGAACAGAAGGCCAATGTGGCTGCCAGTACCCCCCTCGTAAAGATTGGGGGTCTGGGTGCTGCACCCACTCCCAGCCTGCAGGGGGCAGACCTGACCTTAGGATAGTCATAGCCACTTCTGTGGCTAAGAAAAAGAAGTCCTGATGCCAGGCGCCCCTTAGGGGGAGAAAGGGAGGTAGTTTGTCATCAAGCCTCCTCTCTCTCCCATTCCCTTCCCTCCTCTAGTGTCTCGGGGAGTGGCGGTCACTGGCAAGGTTTCCACCCTGTCTCCGCTCATACATAATTCCCATTCAATTCAGTTAGCTTCTGCCAACGAGCTGTTTCAGGGCAGGAAGTTGGTTCTTCCCTCCCCTCCAATTGAGAATGTAAAACTGGTTCCTCTTTTAGAGAGTTTGGTATCATGGAGACATTTGCCAAATGTCTCTCCTTGGGTTCTTCAAACTATAGAAAAAGGTTATAGGATTCAGTTCAGATCCTCCGCAATTCAACGTCGTGCTCCCCACTACAATGAAGCCAGAGCAGATTCCATTGCTTACACAGGAGACAAGGGGGCCATAGAGAATGTTCCCCTCCCAATAAGAGATTACTATTCTGCATTCTTGCCCCCTGTTCAGGCTGGTGCAGCAGATACTGCTCTGGACGGATGGCAAACAGCTCTCCCTGAATACGGGAGCAGACATCCTGTCGAGGCAGGGGCTGAGGCCCGGGGATTTGGCAACGCCATCCAGTAGTAGAGTCCATATGGCAGAAGTTCGGCTGAGTGGAAGTGGACTTGTTTGCCTGTCAACCCACTGTCATCTCTGGTTTTCCATGGTACATGGTGATGCCATGGTATAGACATGGCCGAGGCAAGTTCTGGTGAGGGTCCGTCAGGAAGGGGTACGCCTACTATTAGTAGCCCAGTTCTGGTAGGCTCGAGTATGGTTTACAGACTTAGGCCCTGTCCCAAATGGCACACCTCATGTGCACTTTTGGGCTTGTGGACTTACAATGGCTGCTGTGTACGGGTGTCTGTTAAGTCCATGAGACCGTAAGGTGGCCCAATTTTCATTTTAGGTTTCAGAAGGATGCTCACGAGCACCCCCTTTGCGGTCAATATGCGCCCTTGATGTGCACTTTTGCCGAGACCACACTGAAGCAAGCTCCACAGCAGACTTCTTCCCAACAGTCAAAGCGGCATTGCGTCACAAAAGTGAGACCGCGAGAGTTTAGGGTGCTATTTGGGACAGGGACTTAGTGTCTCTACACTAAGTCTCTACACCCGACCGGAGATCCCCTCCACCTTTTGAAAATCAGGAGCAGAAGAGGCTGAAAAACTTTATGTCCAGTCCAGCCCTCAGGATTTATGTCCACCACTCAGGCCAGTGGTGTAAATCCGATTAACTTTTGAACTGCTTTTGGGGGCGCAGCCGAGGTTCTGCTGTTTCCAAGCAGACTATATCCCACTGTGTTTCAGATGTGGTTTCTCTTACCCATGAGGTGTGCGGTGTCGCTTCACCTCTAGGTGTCAGGGCCCATTCTACCCGAAGTGTGGCTGCTTCAAAGGTGCTAATAAGAGGGGCATCTTAGAGAGATGTTTGTGCTGTGGCAGTCTGGTTCTTTCTGCACACATTCATCATATTGGGTGGATGTGGGTTCAACCCCAGAATCCCATGTACTTTCAGGTTGAATCCTTGCTGAATTTACAGTTTTGTGCTTGTGTTTACTTTTCACAACCTGTGATGCAGGCATCCTATCAGTATGGCGGCATGGGTATTCTCGTTCCCATACCGTCAACACAATGACGCGGTGTCGATGTTCCCTCAAAGGGAACATATTAGGGTTATGTATATAACCTGGTTCCCTGAGAAAGGGAACGAGACGCTGCATTGCATTGCCATACTTCAAGTGCACCTGCACGGCTTTTTCAGACAAGTGAATCTGGTGACGCTCTGGCACACATGTAATTTATTGACTCACAATGTTGTGTCACCTGACTTCCTCTCTGGCCAATGGCTTGGCATGTAATACACGTGACTCAGACACAGCCTCAAGCTGAAGGCATTCCCATAGTGTTAACACAATGACACAGTGTCTCGTTCACTTTCTCAGGGAACCAGGTTATATACATAACTCTGAGACATTTTTCTCCTCCTTATTGGATTATCTTCTTTGGTTTGGGTTGTTTAATAAATAAATCTGCAATTATATCCACATCTCCTTGTCCTTTGCCTGCTACCCATGACACAGCAATAGTGACATACAACAATATTAAACTATTGTTTTGGTCACCAAAAATTTAATTCATATTTAATAAATAAAATCACGTTAAAAAGGAACAACTAGCCCCTGTCTCCTATAATTGTGATGTGTTTATATGTATATGTTACTTTTAAAGATGCAATCTCTGTCGTTTTTCATATTACACACATTTTGACTGCTTAGTGCTTGAAATCATTATGACATTATTTTGTTCAGCATTGTTCGACTTCTAATGTCTCAGTGAAGGCCTGAGGGTGTGAGTCCACCTCTATAATCCCAGCAGACAGACAGTCCATCACTGCAAAACCTTCACTAAGCCCCGGGACATATTAAAACAGCTCATTCCTCACTCACAATTAACTTCAACGTTGGCAAACTGCTCTTAGTAGCTGAATTCAGGTGATGGTCATCAAATTGTTTTGCTCTTTCATCAAAATAAAAACATAACTTTGTTACTCTTAATAAACACCACATAAGGATTTCTACTGGAACAAGAATAAGCTACATAGCTCATGTCATGTTATGTTGCTCTTTAATGATATAATGCAGTCTCAGGTTTGTTTAACTTAAGTATCAACTTTGTCTCAAATGTTTCTCCTTATCTTCCTTAGGTGAAATAAAAATAGATGGAAAACACTACGACAATTATTGATGTACCATAGAAGTACAGAGATGTAAAATGAATATGGATAACATAACTTAGATCATATGCTCTTGGGAGGATTGAGATTTTTTAAAATTGTATTTCATTATTATTTTTATTTATTTATTTATTATAATTAAAATGTAAAATTAATAAAAAAAACAGACTTTATTTATATTTCGACTGATCAGAGTTAGTGAAGAGTTTACGATAGGTGAAATATGAGTTAAAATCATTTCATGAATAAATCCACTCATAAAGACACATATCTGTTTCTATTTCATATTTATCAAACATGTTCCTTTGCATCCCACTGAGCTGTTATCTATTTGTGTGCAGCATTTATTAAGAAAAGAAAAAAAAAATCTCTGCTAGCAAAGGAAATATGTCAGCAGTTTTGGACTCCTTCTGTCTCTGTATCAGGTCTCTGCAGAACAAACTCAGAAAGTCAAGCAGATAGACAGAGTTAAGCTTCTCCACGAAGACAAACATATTTAAGTGCTCAAAGATGCTCACATTTAAAGCTGATTATGATTCCTATCTGCAATAAGAGCTTTACAGATCAACTATTAAGACGCAGCCATCACAGACATTGGTAATGTGAAATAAAAGATGAATGATTTTTTTGGTGAAGCACAATGTTGTCCTGCACCTCTTTTGTCATACGATAGAATGGCTTTTTGTTTGTTACAGTGTATACTTCTTGTGTGGAGAAAACATTTCTACCTGATCTAACATTTAAAATGTCATTGGTTGTAGTAATAATGATTTAGTCATATTAAATAATATATCTGACTTAAATAAAACCAGTTAATTTAGATGTTATATGAAAACAATTTTAGGAAGCTTAAATATATTTACAGTGTAGGTTTTTATTATTTCTTTGCAAAATATCTATTGTGTGTGTGTGGTCCTGGTAAACCCTATGTTATGGGGAGAAATGTCCCTACAATGATGTAACATCCAAAATCCTTCACCTTGCGGCGACATTTTTTGGTCCCCATGAGAAAAAGCAGCTTATAAATCAGTGATTTTCAAGTGATTTTT
Organism: Ctenopharyngodon idella; assembly: GCF_019924925.1. Taxonomy (NCBI): domain Eukaryota; kingdom Metazoa; phylum Chordata; class Actinopteri; order Cypriniformes; family Xenocyprididae; genus Ctenopharyngodon; species Ctenopharyngodon idella. The sequence continues at coordinate 26,609,690 of NC_067243.1, read as the reverse complement.
TGAAAATGTAAAAATGCAGAAAGTTTTCTGTGATGGGTAGGGTTAGGGGAGAGAATATACAGTTTGTACAGTATAAAAATCATTATGTCTATGGAATATCCCCATAAAACATGAAAACCCAATGTGTGCGTGCGTGTGTGTGCGTGTGCACTTTTATTAAGAGGATTATTTATCAAGAACGCAATGAAAGGAGTATTAAAATGTTTTGAATTATGAATATGTATCTCTAGGGTTTAGCCATTGTTTCTTTTCTTTCACATTAAGGCTCTCTGTCCTTTGAGGACAAAAACTATAATTACAGAAATCCCACATTAACATTTGCATTTTATCTCTGTATATCTTTGTAGTATAACTCTAATTATTTATTTTTAATTTTAAATAAATAAACAGTTTTCATATGCAAATACTGTGGTGGTGCATTTGAGACTGTCTATAATCGAGTATTTCCTCAACTATAGACAGATTTATGTCCCAGTGATTGATTTTTATTACAACTATTTATTTATTTATTTCCTAGACTTAAAATTCTAAATTCTTAAAATTCAAAAATCCAACACAAAAATATTAACAATCACACTTAAAGATGCCATAGAATGGGAAATTGTATTTATCTTGGCATAGTTGAATAATAAGAGTTCTGTACATGGAAATGACATAATGAGCCTCAAACGCCATTGCTTCCTCCTTCATATGTAAATCTTGTGCGTGCAAAAGACCACCCAACATAACACCGTTACGTAACAGTCGGGATCATTATTATTTACGCCCCCAAAATTTGCATATACCAGCCCATGTTCTAGGCAAGGCAGTATTAATGTCGTGGAGCTGCACAGCCAAATCATCAGACGTTCTGCAGGTATTATGACGCAAACAAGAAAGGACAATAGCGAAAAAGACAGATGGATCGATAATAACTGTTCATGATCCATGATATCGATATATTTAGTGTAATTTGTAAATTGTCTTTCTAAATGTTTCGTTAGCATGTTGCTAATGTACTGTTAAATGTGGTTAAAGTTACCATTGTTTCTTACTGTATTCACGGAGACCAGAGCCGTGTCGTTATTTTCATTTTTAACCTGAAAACGCTTGCAGTCTGTATAATTCATAAACGCATCTTCATTCTTATTGAGTTTCTCCAACAGTGTGTAGCTTTAGCCACGTTAGCTGTGCAGCACACTATCAAACTCATTCAGAATCTAATTTTAGCAAACATACATGCTATACTTACATGATCTGATATGCTGCATCATGAACAGTTTGTAAAGATCCATTTTGAGAGTCATATTTGCTGTGTTAACTTCTGAATTATTTATGCAATGTTTAATGGAGTCGCGAGCTTGGGGGCGGGGAGCATGAGCATTTAAAGGTGTACACACACCAAATCAGCGCATTTTTCCTCCCACCCCAAAATAGGCAGTTTAAACATGGTATAATAAAAAATCTATGGTGTATTTTGAGCTGAAACTTCACAGACACATTCTGGGGACACCTTAGACTTATATTACATCTTGTGAAATGGCCATTCTATGGCACCTTTAACTAATAAAAATGACAAACAGTTAAATAAACATAAACCTTTTCAATATTTATAGTGTTGAAATCATTATATATACATTTTGGCATAAATCAGAACCAGTGCAAAGAACGTAAAATAAAATAGATACATGAATATATGCATATAAAAATTAAATAAAATTCACTACTCTTGTGGTGTCATATTACATATATATTTGCATAAATTTTGCATAAATTTCAACTGTCCCGCTCTTGTGGATCCCTCACAACCAACAATTTAATAAAGTTTTTGTCAAAATTCAGTGTACTTGTTTAGCAAGAAGATAACAGTTTAGGTGAAGACCATGTTTAAGATGAAATACGAGACATGCGATGTGGAGTTAACAAAGAAAAACCAAATGCTAAAAGTGCCCATGGCTGAAAAAATAACATAATTATGGAAAATATTCTACAAAATAATGTCTATTCAAATATTTTGAATGCTAATAGTTTAATGAACATGCCATGCACAATCCTTCATAACAGGATCTCATTTCTTAATCTTATTGTTGTAAAAATATGACAATACTATCCATTAAAGTTAAGCACATTCTGAATAAATGCATCAATAGGTCAGAATCAGCTAATAGTAGCACTAATGAAGCTAATAGAGTGTTAGAGGTCATGGTAGAGGAGAGATCAGCCATCAGCCAATCACGTTCAGCTTCAGCAGCAGGTGAAAGCCGCTAATCTTAGAATTGTGAGGGATTAGGATATAACAATATTGTCTGTCTGATGAGGGATTATAAACGGTAAATCCAGTTCTTCATATGGGATTCCTCATGTGAGATAGCACTGACATTTTTATTGACAAGTAAAGTTTCTTCACCAAACCTCCTTCATTGCTACACATGAACACACACACACACACGATTTCCATGTTCCATGACAATAAAAACGCTTTCTTCAATGTACACAAAAAAATAATTAACAGAAAACGTGAAGCTGAAGATTTTAATATATATTCAAAAACATAGTAAATTATATTGAGGCGAGAATGTTGTAAATATACACTGTAAAAAGTGATTCGTTGGCTCAACATCTATTACTTATCAAGATAAATAGAATAAACTCAAAAATATATATATATATTCATAACATTTCAAGCTCTACTTAACATTTTCTAGTGTATGCAACACAAAAACGTAAATTAAAAGGTGAACATAAGTGTATTCGTAAAGTAAATGAAAAAACTTAAGTAACATCAACTAGCATTAAAACTTGGTTAAAATTAAGTAAACCTAACATAAAATTGTACGTATTTGTGAGCTGCGTGATATGCAAATATTCTATCCAGCCAATGAGCGAAGCTGGAGCCATTTTGAAGCGTGATGTGGTGAAGTCAGCGAGTACTCTGTCAGGTAAGCTGTCTTTAAAGAAAACTAAATAAAATATTAGAGTTTGATTATTTAAACATTCATAAACACTTGTTTATTGTGTTAGTGGGGTGTATTCCTTAACCGGAAGCGCAACACAACATTTTCTGAAGTTCGATGTGGTGAAGACGGAGATAAGAGGTAAGCTAAAGCTTAGCTTTATATTAACAAAGTAAAACATTAGATTTTGACTTTTTTTTAACATTCATTAACACTCATTTATTGTGTTAGTGGGGTGTATTCGTAAACTGGAAGCACAACGCAACGTTTTCTGAAGCGCAATGTGGTGACGATGGTGAAAGGAGGTAAGCTAAAGCTTCGCTTTTTATTAACGAAATAAAATATAAGTGTGTCGTTTAATGTCCACTCGTTTATTGCATTTGTAGTCACTGGGGATTTGTTAAACTTGTATTTTTAATTGATATGAATTATTCAACAATCAGAAACATGTTACTTATGAATACTTTGCAACTATTTCTATATCGAGTTATATAACGTTATATATATATTTATAAATGTGCGTGCTTCATTCGAACGTATTGAGTGCTTATGCAGTGTTTGTATTCACGAAGACTGCTTAAGGTAAAAGTATCGAGTTTGCACTAATGCATATGCATTAATGCATTAAGTTTTCACACAGCTCCAAAAATAATACATAATAAAAATTGAAAAATCTAGCCTAATCATTTTTTATGTTGTTTGATACTGTTTTTTTTCTCTTTCTGTCTTTCCAGTGCAAACATTTGTGGTGCAACAACAGAAGGATATGGTGCATCCTGTTTTTGGAGGTATACAATTTTGCTAATTTCACACTTGACTATGAATTGTTTTTGACAAATTGGCTTTGCCAAAATAAAAGGTGAACCTGGCATATTTTCTGCATTTTGGGTGATTTGTCTGCTTTTAAAGGCATCATATTTCAGTCAGTTAAGATACAGTATAAAAGCTTGTGTAAGGACCATGAAAATCAACTTTTTTGTTTCATGTACTTTTCAGTCCAATGCTGTCTGCGGAAATACACAGAGAAGTTGATTCAGTGTTTAATGGTGTACATCTCTGACAATGCTGATAATCTCATCAGGCATTACCAGGTGAGTGTCTGGAATACATTGAACGCTATACATAAGGCAGTAGTATTTAAACCTGGTCTTGGGGACCCCCTGCTCTGCACATTTTTGCATGTCTCCCTTATTTAACACCCCTGATTCAGATCATCAGATCTGATACGCATTCTTTTACAGAGCACTCGCAGAAAACACCTTACCTTTGCATTGAAAAATAAGGTGGATAGACTAAACACGTAATACGCATGTGTGTGCTATCACTGTTTTCACAGATTTGTGTTTTTGCAGTTTATATGGAGATGACGATTGTATCGTTTTCAAAAACTTTTTGAAACACAAACTTTTAAAAATGGGTTTTCAGGCCACCAAAACACTGTTGTGTAAATGAACGGCCATAACGGCTAAAAAAGTTTTCCATTTTTTGTTGGAAATGGTGTTGTGTAAACAGCCCCTAAGTTAAGTGTGTTGCATCCTGTTCGCCTGTCATTTGGATTATTGTTATTAAAGCTTTGTGTTGGCACCTTCTTCTTCATCTTCATCTGTTTGCCTGCAACCACCCGTGACAGTTGTTTAGAGTAAAATAAAATAAAACCGAAATGAAACGATAAACTAACATTTATTTTATTTATTAAATATAAATGTGATTTCTGGTTATTTCAAAACATTCTATCTCATTTTGTGTTATATAAATACATTTTCCCACTGTAAAACAATCTGAAACTACCACGTAATGTTGTAAGTAAATACATATTTGCTATGCTTTTCTTTAGGATAGCCATGGTGACCTAAAGGAACTGGAACAGCACACACACTGAGGATTATCACAAAGGTGGCTTCATGGACGATCCTTTAGAGACTGTAACTTTCTTTTGGTCAAATTGTCACTTTTTTCAGAAGTACTACAGTCATGATTTTTGGTTTTAGACTATTTAAGTTGCTGTTTCCAGAGTAGTATTGCAATCTCTGTCAGAAAAACTAAAATGCTTTATTTTTGTACTGATTTTACTAATTGTACTAATTGTGTGAAAACCTTTTGTTGAAATGCTGTCCAAAAATGAAGTAAAATGCTGTTTTGTGTTTATTGTATGTTTTGCACTTATTTTAAGACATTGAATGTTCTAGAGCAGTACAGTAAGTTTTAATCAATAGCTCAAGGTTAAAATTAATTAAAATGTTAAGTTTGTTCAACTCAATTGACTGTCTTTTTTTTTTTTAATGTAAATTAGCTTAAATGTTAAGTTAACACAACTTGCTATTACTTGGTAAATTCAACTTGTGTTTTTAAGTAAAGAATGTTGAGTAAACAAATATATTTAAGTGCCTATAACAAAGGATTTCTTGTTAGTTTTACATAAATTTGCTTCAAGTTGGATTTACTTAAAAAGTGTGATGCAAAAATGGTGCATATGTATTTTAAGTAAATCCAACACATAATTTTTTACAGTGTAGAGCATTAAAATGAGAGTAAATGTTTCAATTTTAAATGCTTAAATCAAGAGGGAAAAAAGCATATATATATATATATATATATATTTTTTTTTTTTTAGTATATAACCATATATTGTTACCAATGGTAGGTTATTGCACACTATCAGTCATTATTTTGCTTGGTAATACATGTAAAACTGTGTTAAATCTTGTACCAAGTCACAAGTCAACCCGTTTAATCCAATACCAGTATAATTTTAAAAAATAAAAGTAAACCTCAGAGGTGCTCATGGGTAATTTTGAGCACATACCATAAGCTCCACGCTGAGCCACGCAGTAAAACACAAAGCTAATGTAATTATGGGACTTTTCCAGTGCAGACGGAGGAGAGAGAGTGTGTCAAAGTAATGAATGAAAGCCAACGTTAAATCAGCCGGAGATATTCCACAGTCTGCCAACTCCTCTCCTGCAAGCCAGCGCATGTGTTGACACTTTTTCCTCTGCGCCATTTAGAGCGAGTTGGCATCATTAATTGATGGTATTGCCAGTAAATTGGCAACAATGAAAAGACAAATTATGAGCAGGCAGCGCGGTATAGAAAGAGGATTTACAGTATTTGAATAATTTAGGTGCCCGTGGTTAATTTGACAGGATTGTTATTCTCAGGGAAGGCCCCGCTGCTTGAAGAATGAAGCGTGCGGGGAAAAGGGCCGGGCTGCTCCGGTAATCAGCCGCTCTGCCAATCAATAAAGAAGTGCACGCTGCAAATTAAACAGTAAATTTGGTTAGGGGGTGGTAAATATTTAGAGAGAGAGAGACAGAGAGAGAAAGAAAGAGAGTGTCAACGAATAAATCAAGAATCGTTCCGAAAATTGAATGAAAAAATCAGTGTGTTGTATGTTGAGGGCTTTTCGCTCTGAGTACCTTTCATGGAGGAGCCTAAATAATAATGTCACAACATTATTTAAGAGTGCTGGAACCCCAACCCTAATGTCAAAACAATCGTTCGGTTGTTGACCTTGACAGCATGAAGTGAAATTAGTGCTGGATTGTCACGCTACTATCATGAATGGATTGTGAAAGACATTCTATATGATGGTTTATTCCAATTATGAGTTGTGGCCTATTTATAAAATGAATTTATATGCACATCTAATGATCTTGGCGCACGGCAATGGTAAACAGAGACAGTTACTGCAGCCTAATGAACTATATTGCTTGGCAGTGTTTCCACACCTTTTTGCTGTTATTTGTGGTCTCATCTCACGAGAATTTGTAAGTATTCTACGAGTTGGCGATTTTCTGTGAATTCGTACAATCTATGAAAATGTACAATTTGTAGGTAAAATGAAGTTCTAACCCTCAGAAGAGTGTGAGCAGATTGTACAAAAACGTACCAATAATTTGCCAAATTGTTAAAGACCCCCTGTGGTGAAAATCACATTTTTAATGTTGTTTATATGTTTATGTGGTGTTTTTAATATGCTTTCAGACAAACCATGTGCAAATTCATCAGTCAACACCATTGCTGAGTATTTTCTCCTGAATCAAAGACAGTTTCAAAAACGCGGTTTGAAATCGCTGGTCTTTCTGATGTCACAAACGACCTTGTAACCAATCACGTCAACGTGTGGGCGGGCTTTAGCATATCATTAACTATGACCGCTCTGAAGTAGGAGAGTCTCAAGAGAAGTCATACCAGTATATTTTTCTGTTGATATGAAAAATCATGTACATTTAGCAATATAGCGGGTGTATGATGTATATGATATATATTATACGATGTTATGATCCACTTTCTCCAATGAAGTTCTATGAAGTTCAAAGTGTTTCTAAGGATGCAGATTGTTAGAAGGCAGCTGTCTGACTTGCGAATGGGAACATTAGCCATTACATGGTTTGTGTAACATTAGCAACACATTAATAGATGTTTGATAACGTAGTCAAGCAAAAGGCTAATCATTTTAATTACCATCATGTGTCCGACATTGTAAAGAGTGATACCATTGTGCAGCATTTACCTCGGTAAGTTGATCGAGTGGATCTCTGAGCTGGCGTGAGCAAGTGGCGGTGGGGCTAATGTGTAACCATAGCACATGTCAGAGCGCTACCCACGAGGCCATCGGCTCCGAAACCCCCGCATTTTGATAGTGAGTTTTGCATAGGCTAGCACAATTATTGAAAATAAATCTTGCTATTTATTGACCATTGGTGCCTTGTATCATATTGCTGTTGCTGCTGTTCTATTAACGGCATTATTTCCATTATTGCATCATTTTTTTTTTTTTTTTTTTAGAATTACTACAAATTTTGATTGTCATGAAATGTCATTTCCATGCTGAGGGCCGACAGACATACTGTACATCCAAATGGTAATACACACAGAACTGAAATCAAACCCCAAACTGTAGCGTCAAACTGCTGAGTTTGTCTGGAATCAGTCAGATGAATAGAACTGAATAGAATAAGTGTTGAATAGAAAGTGTTGATTGTGAAGAAATACCATCAAGCCTGATGGATGCCATTTTTAAACACTGAGTGAGCAGGTGATCTCATTATTTTATATGGCTTCATAAAAGCCTATGAAATGTGAAATGTTGTGTCCATAAATACATTTCTACTGCATTTTAACTGCAAGCACATAACTGGCCCTATCATACACCTAGCGCAATGCGACACCAGGCATGATGCAAGTGTTTTTTGCTAGTTTTAGCCCGACACGGTTATCATTTCAGTTATCATTTCATATCTGTTATCACGTCTAGCACCCTCGTTGTTTAAATAGCAAATGCACTCGTACCCATCTGTTCGCCCATAGGCATGCTGGTCTGAAAACGAGGTGTGTTCAGGCGCATTGTTGGCGTGTTGCTATTTTGAGGCAACTGAAAACGACTGCGCCATCGACCAACAAAAACCTGGTCTAAAGTCAATGGCAGAGTATTTTTTTTGTTATTTAAAGGGCGCGTTAGTAATATGAGCCTATATGCGGGTGCCCAACGTGCGTACACTCTGCTTATTACACACACAGGGATATGCAGCAGCACACAAACATGCCAAATATTAAAAATAAAAGGTTTACAACGCTTTATCCGTTTCCTCTCTGGAGAAGCGTTCAGTCTTTCCCCTTGCAAATTCCGCCATGTAAATAACGAATCCGCCATGGTACAAGCGCAACAGGCTTTTAAAGGGAATGGGAGATGAGACTCTGACTGGTTTATTGCACGTAAGGCCCAAAACACACCCATGACTCATTAAGAGACTAGGTAGAACCCTTTTGGACCATGCTCCTGGAGTGCCGACCATTTTTTCCGTTGTTAAACTAGCAAAAGTGCATTTGGACACGCCCTAAGTGCACTTGCACCATGCGCTTCAGACCATGTGCTTAGATCATTAAAATAGGGCCCTTAGTGCGGCAAAATATAAGCTCAAAGCTGAAACTCTACTCACTTGTGCTACGCTCCTTCTACACAGTAACATTTTCTCCGGTTTAATAAAAAGCAATATGACTTACCTTAATCCATTGCAGTCAATCTTTCAGTAAGCCAGATGCTGGTACAATGATTCAACATCTGGGCTGTTAACTCAAAGATCCATCCAATCTCCACTTGTTCAACAGACAATTTTAGTGTCACCAATTCACCTATTCTGCATTTTGGGAACCCAGGACACCTTGAAGGAAACCCAAATCAACTAGGAGAGAACTTGCAAACTCCATAGAGAAAGATGTCCTGGCTCAGCCTGTACTCAAACCAGGGACCTTCTCGCTACCACGCAGCCCTAACTTGACGATTCTAGGTTCAAGCTCACTTACTAGCACTGTACCCTTGAGCAAGACACTTAACCTCAGGTTGCTCCAGGGGGGTTACACCTGCATTCAGTGTATTGTAATTCACACTGGATAAAAGCATCTGTGAATGACTAATAACCAAATGTAAAGCGAACACCCATCCGCCCTTTTGTCTGTTGGTTTTAATAACAAAATACCAAGTCGTCTCAACTTGTCAAAGGCAGTAACTTAAATCCCTGACTTTTCAGTGTCTTTGTCCAAACACAAAACAATTAAAAGACAAAAATTGTGCAATACACTACTAGTTTTTTCTCGGCTCTCCAAACCCTTATCCACAAACTCAGCGTAGGTCGCATTTGAGGAAAGTAGGTGCTGGATATTTTTCCCTTGTCAGAACAATTGACAGACAAGGTCTTCCAATCTGTCCCCTTTAGCACTACCTAGGGACCCTCAGTGAGAAGGACAGGGTGCGGGCCCCGGAAAATCGCACTTCTATCTTTGTTCACACTTTCCATTTCAAGGGCTATTTATCTAATAAAGTCCCTGACTCTGTCTCTGCTCACCTCTACCTGCTGCTGTGCTTCGGTTTCTACCTGGCACCTTTAATTATTTCATGCCTAGGAGACAAGTTTTAACCAGAAGTGGCAGGGAAGGTTGTCCCTGACAGCTGGAGATTATTAAAGTTAAAAACGCAGGGCTGAGGTGTTGTAACAGGTCTCCACACCGCTCTCCAGCAATGGGAACACCGCGCTGTCGCCCAGCAAAATAAGGGCCGAAGCTTAATTTATTGACTGGAAGGAAACATCAAGGAGCGTCTAGCAGCGAGTGTCTCTTGAACACACATGCTCACGCAGGAAATGACACGGGGCTGGGGGACTTCTGCAGATGTACCTGGGGAGTAGCTATGTGTGAGGAAGCAAACTTCACTTTATTTCTCTCAGACATGGCCTTCAGTACAAGCGCACACACAGACGAGCGTACGGACAGCCGTGCGGAAAGGTGCTTCATTAGAGCCGTGTTTTTTGGTAGCGCTCAACCCCCTGGTGACACGGGCAACTGCTCGGTTTGACTCTGTCAGAAATAACAACAAAAGTGCTTGTAGCATTTCCTGTAGATAAGCGCGTTGAAGGAGGGTACTACACACATATCATAAATTTTGAATTCATGTCCCATCTGTGCCTCTAGACTAGCTCACGCCATGAGACTAATGACAAACACACTCAAGCCTCAGTTAAGGCTAAAATAAATAAAAAAGTACATTTATAGCAGTTTGGCAGATATACAAACAACTATACCAGTGAGACGGCAGCACTGCCGTTTTTAAATGTTGCGCTCTCCCGTATATATCAGAGCCGGATATGTTTGCATCTTCGGGCCGTACAGCTACATGAGGGTGAATGTTACAAAACCTGTCAAGAACATGTTTGGGATATTAAAAAAAAAAAAAAAAAAAAAAATGTTTATTTTGTAGGTAAGTATTTTCAAGAGATTCTCTAAAGGAAGTGGAAGTAAAAATATAGGGAATTTGGACAGTAAATTGTCGCGAAAATAATGCAATAAAAGCTAATGATGCTAAAACTACACTCTAAAAAATGAGTTGTTTCAACTCAAATTTGGGTCATATTTGGACAAACCCAACTGTTGGGCTAAAAATTTAATTTAAAAAGTCAACCCAATAGGTTTTTTTGTCCATTTTTGACCCAAATTTGGGTTGAAACAACCCAGCATTTAGAGTGTAGGCTTAATTTTCTTAATGCACAATTTAATGTCTTTTTTTTTCTCTTGATTTTGGGGTGAAACATGACCCGGACCCTGCTTCATGAGATTTAGCCATGAGGTGAAATATTGACACCAGTAAACATGTGGAAACTTGAACATGTGGCACACAGTATCACAGGCACGCGTTTGCCCAGAGGCCAGCATGTCAGTGATTTACAGACTTAAGCAGCGATCACGACATTACTGCATTCCACATGTCATACAATTACTAAAGCCATGATTTCTGGAGATCAGATAAGTTCTATGTCCTTTTCATCCCCAACTCGCCTAACCGCTCTTGTTTTTTCATGTTCTACAGTCCCCCCTCAAAAAGCTCATTTAATCCTCACTTAAAAATGTCTAAATGTCATTGCTTTAGTTAAATATCAAAGCAAGTTTCATCTGCAGATTAATGCTGCTAGAGTTTTTCCTCCTCAAAACTAACTGCTCAATGTCTTTTAATCAGCTGGTGTTTTAATGATTTTTCACAATTCACACAGATGTCCTAGTAGAGTAACAACAGGTGTAGTTGTTAAAGGATTAGTTCACTTTCAAATGAAAATGACCCCAAGCTTTACTCACCCTCAAGCCATCCTAGGTGTATATGACTTTCTTCTTTCTGATGAACACAATCAGAGTTATATTAATAAATATCCTGAAGCATCCAAGCTTTATAATGGCAGTGAACGGGACCAATGAAGTATGAGCTAAAGAAAGCGTCTCCATCCACATCCATCCATCATAAACATACTCCACACAGCTCCGGGGGGTTAATAAAGGCCTTCTGAATTGAAACGATGTGTTTGTGTAAGAAAAATATCCATATTTAACAAGTTATAAAGTAAAATATCTAGCTTCTACCTTTTGTATTCAACTTGCGTAAAAAACGTAACTGACACGCTTGTTCCGTAAGTTGAATAGGGAAGGCGTAGGACGTAGCGTAAGCGTTTTAATCTGCAAGAGTTTTACACTTTCTTTGTAAGTTGAATACGGAAGGCGGTCTGGCGGAAGCTAGATATTTTACTTCATAACTTGTTAAATATTTTTCTTACCCAAACGCTTCACCCCCCGGAGCCGTGTGGAGTACATTTATGCTGGATGGATATGGATGGAGACACTTTCTTGAGCTTTAAACTCGCTGGTCCCGTTCAAAGCCATTATAAAGCTCGGATGTGTCAGGATATTTATTAATATAACTCTGATTGTGTTCATCAGAAAGAAGAAAGTCATATACACCTAGGATGGCTTGAGGGTGAGTAAAGCTTGGGGTCATTTTCATTTTAAAGTGAACTAATCCATTAACTATGAACATAATTTGTCTACAAAGTTTCAAAATGTAAAAAAAAAAAATCCCCATGTTTAACAGTACTGTATCTACTGCATTGTTTTATTACTTCAAAACTATCAATTAGTATTTTTTGTCAAATGTTTTGCTTAAAAATTTGTTTTTGTTTTGCAGTTTTGTTTTATAATGGGATGGTATTCAGATATTTTAGATGTGGCTCAAATGTATCAAATATTGACCCTATTCTACAAAATTGTAATTGTGCCTCAGGGGTTTTCATGTTTTTTTTTTTTTTGTTTTTTGTTTTTTATGCCCCCCAATTAAATGACCCCCTGTGGGGGAACCCCTTTCTAAAATATAAAGATAATAATATAATTTAATGCATAGAAACCAATTTATACTGTGTGATGAAAATATTAAGTGTGTAAATATAAGGACAGGTTGTTTCCGAAACTAAATAATTGACTTTACAATTGCAATTATTTCCCACTACAGCCAAAAGATATTATTAAATTATTATCTGGAAAATATCAATTTTTATTTTGTTTTCCCTTTGGATCCCAGTTTGAACCCTCTAAATAAGTCCACACAGACTATTGAATGATGTTAATACAGCCTTTCTACAATCTTGCCAATAGTTAACACACTTTAATGTTGCTAACATCAATGCAATAAAGTATGCAATAAATAGTTTTATGCAATAAATAGTACTGTGCAATAAATAGTTTTTATTTATTGCATAGTACTATTTTAAGGTGTCTGTGTTACAGTGTAATTATATAATTGCGTACTGAGTAATAATAATTAACTACATGTACTTATATGGTTAGAGTTAGGATTAGGGTTTGGTTTAGCTGTGTGTATTTATGCATAATTTATAGTTATTACTAGAGTAACTACATGTAACGTGTAACAAGGAGACTGTAAAATAAAATGTTACGCTAATACCAACATAATCACATTACAGAAGTAAAACGTGTTGCAATGCTGTTTCAAGTGGACTTTAAGTGTCCAAATACTTGCAAGTGTATTTTTTCCCTTTTTCTTTAATTTGTTTGTTAGAAGCTTTTATTATTTGTTCTATTTTATAGATTTATTTTATTTATCACGGTGTTCTATTTTTGTTAACTTTAATGAATAATGCTGTACTAAAGTGTAAAATTAGTGTCTTTAATTACATGTGCAGCAAAGGAATGGGTGTAGAGTTTCTCATTGTATAAAATATCCAGTGATTATGGCCGAGAGAGGGAGGGAGAGAGCTCTATGGCCGAGTGTAATTAGATTAAATATAATTTAGTGTTATGGAGCACTGTTCAATAGGTTTCTCACTGGCTTTAATGAGCTGTCATCAGTACAATACAAATCCGTTTTTTTCTCGGGCGAGCACAGAGTCACATCACTATATTTAATCCCCTGCAGTTAGGCTAATATTATCGCCCCATTCCCACAGCACTGATTTAGGTGTGTGTGGGGGTCGTTACAATGAAAAATAAAACACCCCCCGCGCCTATTCATTTCACCCCCACTACATAGACAACTAACCTAATCTGACTCAACTACGCATTTAATATGGCAACTTTATGAGGGTAGTTTATTCACAAACATGTATACAGAATGAGTCGATTGCTGTAAGTCCAATTCTTATTCATAAAATGCTACCAGATGTGTGTAAACCAAGAGAGCTTGCTGTGTACGTCCAGACAGCAGTCTGATTTGGAAACCAGCAGAAAGTCTCATAGTTCTGCCTGGGAATTTGTGTCAGAGTGAAATGTTGCGACTTGCATTTGCCCTTGTTTGCAGAGACGCACACAGCCTTAAAGAACATTTTCTTCTATAAACCTCTCCAGCTGAACTCTTTGACATGAGCGCTTGGCTGTATCTAGTTTTAGATTATATGGCATGAGGACAGAAAAAAAAAAATACCTTGATTGAATTCTCTGCAATATTTTCTAAGCTTGTGCTTTTCACAAACATTTTATTTCCCACGCAGCAATAGGAACCCCTGTTGAATAGCACATGATTTTTGCAGATGTAGACTAGTGGTTAATAGATTGTGCTGTGGTGCTCATGTGGGCGACAGTTTCCCACTTTTCTAGACGTTCTGTTTTCCTCTCAATGTCAGTAAAATGATACATAGTTAAAGACATGAATTACAAAATTACAAAAAAGCCCCATGCTTAATTTTAATAACAGTAAGTATGTGTGTAAAAAACTACGAAGCTGCTTCCATAACCCCACCCGTCACTTCGATTAAAGCACGAAATTTTACGAAAAATTAGGTCATACAAATTCATACAAATTTGCAACAAATTAAAATAGTTACGAATTGTCGTGAGCCGGTGTTGTCCCACCACAAAATCCCCAAAGCAGTTCTGTTAGTTGAAAAAATGTGTTTTGTATACTCTATTTGGTGCAAGATTGGACATTTCTTTCAACAACATTTCTTGATGATTTAAGCAATCCTCAAAATATTTTTATGCAAATGTATGCAGTTCATCAAAATGTTAATTCATCTATTTAATGTAAAATTATATATTTATATTTATATATTATCTATGCTAAATACGAGTTAATCTAAATTACGTACACTCTAAAAAATGCTGGGTTGTTTAACCCATGTTTGGGTCAAATATGGAAAAACCCAACTGTTAATTTGAAAATTTTAACCAGTGGTTGGATTTGTCCACATTTGACCCAAACATGGGTTGAAACAACCCAGCATTTTTTTTTTTTTTTTTTTTTTAAGAGTGTAATCATGTTAACTCTTCTGAAAAAAACAAAAAACAAAAAAAAAAAACATCTTAAACCAGTCTAAGCTGATTTGCTGGTTTAAATTGGTCACCAAGCTTGTGGTCAGCGGGTTTAGCTGGGAGGACAGCTGGTCCCCAGTTACAGCTTTTTCCTGTATTAAAATACTGTTTGATTAATACTGTATTCATAGCTACAACAGGAAATCCTGACAGACACTTCTGATCAGGCATTACAAACAGCAACCCGTTGGCATCTAAGAGGGTGTTCACACTTTGCAGGTTTGGTTCGATTAAAACGAGCTCTAGTGCGAATGCTCTGTTAATGTGGTTCATTTGAATAAGTGTGAACGCTGCCATCTGAACCCTGGTGCGCACCAAACAAGCGGACCAAACATATTTTCAGTAGGTTTCGCCCACTTTCAAATGAATTCTGGTGAAGTTTGACTGAAATATAAATGCAACTCGGACCAAAGACATCTAAATGAACCAAAACAGGACGTGATGTCATAAGATGTGATAAGCATAGAATGCTCAAACATACCTGGTTCTTCTCGTCATAACAGCTACGTTGCCCATCACAGTTCAGTACAGGCATCAGAAATGCTTTTTCATTGCAGCATATTTTTGTTTGTGTGTGACGGGGGAATTCCTGCCGCTGTGTACAGTGTAAATGCTAAGCGAACCAGGAATAAATGCATAATTTTCCTTTTTTTCCAAACCAAAAGACCCGAAATACAAGTGTGAACACGTCCTAAAGGGGGTCAGATTCCATCATGACTCCCTCTTGTGCGACTCCGGAAGGGTTTTTCCCATTTAGCATTTCAACAGCTTCTTCAATTAAGAGTTCGCCCTAAACCAAACCAACCAGATGCAACATTAGATTGAAAGCAAACAATGTAAAGATAAATGTACATGAATGGTTTCAAGTAAGTTAGAGAAAGGTAAAGACACACAAGTAATAGCATAATAGCTCCTGAATATCAGTATTATGGTAATTCTGAAATAAGGAGGGAGAGGCAGGTAAAGGTAGTGTGCTTTGCAGTGCAGTCGGTGTGCCAGGATACTCAAATCAGTGACAGCCTTTTGATGGTAAATCTCCTATGTGAAAGCGAGAGTGGACCCTTCACCAGAGTGTCTAACTAATCGTCATCTTCGTCCAATCAGCTGTCATCCCTCTCTGCGGCGGTCTTAAGAGCCTGAACCCCACGCCTGTAGTCAAATTGCTCAGCTTCACCGGACTGTCCAATTACATCTAATTGTTATCAGTAGGGGGGTGCTGGAAATCGTGGGGTTTGGTGCCTGTACCGGCTGACAGCGGGGCTTATCTCGAACCGCTGCTGTCATGTTCTGCAAATGCCCCCCCAGCCCACCTCTCACCAGCACATCACTTCACCATAGATCCTAAACTTTCAATGCTCTCCAGTGCACCGCTGAACACTTGGATGGGAGAGAGACAGTGATCTAATTGAAGAGCTCTAATGACAGGGTTTTGCATCGAGCATCACTGTCAGAATGAAGGTTCTCTCATATTAGGCTCTGTCTACATTTAGAGCTTCTCTTCTCTTGTTTCTGTGACTGCTGTCTTGAGACACTTTGTTTTAAAGAAACGCTTTGAGAATGGAAAACAGAAAATTACAATTCAAAGTCAAATTATGCTAAATATATCCATGCTTCATTAAAAACAAAAAGGAGAAGTGAAGCAATATTATGTGAATGAAATAAGAGATATTCACTTTTTCTTAACTTTTGAGTGATACCAGAGACTGTATAAGGTGGTGGAAACAGTTGGAAAATGAATATGGCGGCTGTAGGAATGGAAGTCTCGGCTTTCAGTTAAAAGAGCTGTGAGAGCGAGTTTTACAGAGGCCAGCTGGTTTGAGCTGAGCAGGTAATTGAGGTAAACCTCACTCCCCAAGCCTCAAAAGCTTAGCATGCCCCCCAGTCCCAGCTGTCGTTGGCTCGAGTTGGTGAACTGGCCATCGAATGTACTAACTTGCCTTTATGGGACCTTGTTACCATGTGGTTGTCTCAAGGTGTTTATTTACCAGAAAGAATAAAAAAAGCCTAGAGGCCTGGACCCCTCCATGAATGCAGTCTATAAGATTTTTATTTATTTATTTATTTATTTATTTGTCGTTCTCCAGATGAAAATTATCTTTTGTTATATTGCTGTTGTTGCCATTCTTAAAGCAATAAGCCACTCAAAACTGTGTATTACACGTGACTCTGTTTTGTTTTGTTTTTTCACAGCTAAGGAGGCTTCAACACCAAACTGTGGTAAAATCAGACATCTCTTGTGAGTACTGCTTTATTTTCCAAATATCTCAGGTAGCTACACGATCAAACTGCAGGCACGGAATGACAAAATGATTATAAAAAAGGCATATTTGGAATATAGAGCACTTTGGAATTAGTTTGGAGCTGGGCTCTAGTAAAGCAGATGAAAAGGGGGTCGCAGTTTTACATAAGCTACCATGTTACTGTATTAAAATGTATTTTTGAGAACTTCACTTTCAGAAAAATGCTGACAAAAGGCATAGGGCAAACATGCTTCTTTTTTTGTTTTGTTATTAATGAAAATACAATAAGAAATACTTTAGGGGGAAAGGAACTAATTAGAGCACAGATCAAAGACCGCATGTAATTCAGAGTCTCCACGAGAACAAGAGGAAGTAAACACAAAATAGTATCACTGTTTCCAACATCTCTGAAACACGTTTTACAGAGATGTTTGAGGTATAATGATGATGTCTGGGTGTCCCAAAAACTCCAAAGGGTGTAGCTTGGATGCTAAATCTATGTCATACAGATATGGTGCAGACGGTTGCATTAGCATAAACAAATAGCCTACAACAAACTTTCAGTTTTCCGACAAGCTGCTCTATAATATCTCTGTAAACACAACAACAATCAATCTCCTCAATCTCTGTTGTCTTAATCCATAGCTGGCAATCAAAAATTAAGATATTGTGTTACTTAACAATTCCATTAATTAGTGAAAACTAATTAGCATATCAATTAAGCAGAGATGCAGATGGATTCCTCACCCGCTCTGAGGGAATTGCACATTTAATCTGCTCCGTCATTCCCAATAATGGTGGTGAAAATCACACTATGTGAGGGGTGTGTGAGCTGTCAATTCACATCAGCACACACTAGCGTTAAGCTAACGTTGCAGAAACACTCAAATAACCCACTGCATTTCACTCCTGCATAAGTACTGTAATGCTGGAGGATGAATGCAGTCTTTATCATCAGTTACTAAATTTCTAACAGATTGAATATTGTACAGTTTATTTCTACATGTCCCGTTTGAATGTCAGATGAATTCAGGCATGAGTGTGCTGAATTTCTTCTCTTATTATTATTATTTTTGTCTTTTTATAGTTCTGTCATCTGATGTCTGTGCTAGACCAAAAACAAATAAATAAATAAATGATTTTGTTCCCTTTCAAAGTGCAACTCAACACTGCGTCATGGAGTTGACGATATGGGAACCCTCTGCGTGAGTCGAGAGAGAACGTTATCAGCTTCTTTGTATTCAGGAATCCGTTTGTTTGTCTGTGCAGTATGATTTTCTGTGTATGTAGTGAAAGAAAAACTATGTCTAGCACATTTAGGATATGTGTCATGCCATATATCACCAGCTGATTCTCATGATCTGTGTGTTATATGTCTTGGAGCGGAGCACGCTCAGGGAGCCCTTGAGGGGGATGAATGTACGCACTGCGACCGCTTCACAGTGAGAAATCTCCGCTCCCACCTGGCTCTTTTCAAGAGGGATGGATTGAAGGGAGGGATGAAGTGGTGAGATTTTGGGTCACTGTATTACGAAGATGCCCCGGGTTGAAGATTCGCACGTGAGCTATCTTGTCCTCGGTGCAGCGTCCTCGTGGAAGGATCCAGCCCTGCCATCGAAGCCATGCCAAATGACATCCAGGCTCATTGGCAAGGCTTATGTGGCAGTGAGCCATGCCGTTGGAGCTTTGCACATTATATCGGTGCTACAAGCTTACCAAGAAAACTTACTAAAGGAGAGGGTGTATCTCAGGAGCTCCGCCACACTACAGATCTTGCACTCCATTCCACCAAGCAAGTGGCCCATGCTGTGTGCTGCTTGACTGTTGCCATGTTAGCCACCGAGAGGCACTTATTGCTTAACCTCTTGGGGCTGAAGGAGAAAGAAAGAGCTTTTCTCCTTGATTCCCCAGTGTCGCCTACTGAGCTTTTTGGCACCACTGTTGAGGTTGTGGTCCAGAAGTTCAGAGAGGTGAAGGTCAAGTCAGCTGTGTATTGAGCTGTATATCCCCCACCACAGTCGAGTGAAACGGTGGGCGAGGTCAAGTTTGTACTCCCTCCCATGTACATATTTCACCCTGCCAGAAATGGATGTGGAAATTCTGTTGCAGGGGTTGGTCCTCATGTGACCTATATCAAGCATAATTGCTGAGAAGTAGAAGCATGAGCTCTTTCCAGCATTCAGCTAGGAGATTGAGATTCTTGGATGACAATCAGACTATTGCAGTACTATTGGCTCAGGTATCATCCTTCTCTGAGCCTGAGAAGTACAGTTGCCTTATATGAAATAAGTGGCTGCACATTTGCCCCACTTTTCAGTCGATTTCAGTTGGTTTATGGTTATAAATATTGTGCTTCCCTTGTAATCACACTCTTCAAGCAAAGTTGGGAATTAGGTATGTTCACATTAGTGACCCTCTTTTCTATATATAGATTGTGTTTAGACTATTGTAGAGGAGGCAGAGTGATTGTTACAATCACTCCCTTATTTGTCTCTCCTAAAGCTTGCGCTATGGAAATGATGTGGACATGCTTCCCCTAAGTATTAGGTGTTGCAGGTGTAGAGTTTGTGCTCTAACACTATTGCGTCCCACTTCAGGATGGGCGATACAGTGATGAAGAGAATATGACAGATTGCATTTCACTTTTTCATATGTCGCCTGTTCCAGTACTAGGAGTATGGAATCGATTTTGATGTGCCTCCCTGGTGGCACATAAATAGCAGACATAGACGAAGAAATTGGGCATTTCACGCTATCACCCATTTTTTCATCTGGTACCCTCCGGTAAACTGGGTATAGAGGCAGTTTCAATATCCTTCATATTTCATATACACAGAAAAAGGAAATATGGGCAATTCCACTGCTTGTGCCCCATGCCTCTGTCTGTTATTTCTGGTGTCGGGAGTTTAGAGGTAGTAGCAATATGCTCCTTCTATACTAGCTGGGCTGTGATAAAAGTGGATAATGGGCAATACTGCAAGTTTCGTCCAACTTTCTCATTGGTCACACTTCCCCCTCTGGTACCTGGAGTGCAGAGGTGTTAGCAATGTGCTTCTTGTGTGATCACGTCAAATAGGCTAGACAGGACATGAAGAGCATTAGCATCCCACTTCCTCTTCTATTGCCTTCTAGGCATGGGGCTTGGAGAAGTATCAATATGCTTCTCGTTGAATTGCATTCATATTGGAAATAGCATTTTGGCACTTCCTTTGGGAAGGGAAGGGGCAGTTCTCTGAAGCCCCCTCCTAATAGGAGGCTGCATCAGTCTCTTTCCTAATGCTGCATTCACGACAGTGACTGTTAGGGACAGAATGTAGGCGTGTCCAGCGACGTGACAAAGTTGAGACATGTTAAACTTTATGCAAATGAAGAGCATTTTATGTACTGATTATATGGATGGGCAGTATGGCAAGGAAAATTAGCTTTCCACTTTGTCGCCCCTCCAGTCTACACCTGGAGGTGATAGTGTGGACATAGTGGGGAACTATGTTAACACATTTCCTAATGGTTCTTGAGGAGTATTGGGACAGAGCATAAATGTAGACTTAATCGCAGTTAGTGACCCACTCTCTGTTGTTCACTAGAACTGTAGGAATGGGCAACCATCAACCGATAAGAGCTACTTGGTAAGGAGTAGTATGAGAGCGCTATGGCATTCTGCTCTCTTAGTAGCCCCTCAGGTTCATACTGGAGGTAGTAGTCGGACGGTTGTACATTGACTAGTTCCCTAGGAGACCTGTTTATCGGGTAGAGCACTTCCCTAGAGGTTCGATGGCGAAGTTTTTCGGCCTTAAAAGAGGTTGGGCAGTCACACCTCTGTAATGATCGGTGATGGAGAGCATGAGGATGTAGAGCTGATGTGGCGCTCCACCCCAATGCTCTCTCGCCAGGTCTCCC
The DNA here is from genome assembly GCF_019924925.1 of Ctenopharyngodon idella. NCBI lineage: Eukaryota > Metazoa > Chordata > Actinopteri > Cypriniformes > Xenocyprididae > Ctenopharyngodon > Ctenopharyngodon idella. The sequence continues at coordinate 26,588,488 of NC_067243.1, read as the reverse complement.
AAAGAACGTTGCCATGTTCCTTAGGTAGAGCAGGCAACTGAGAGAACAAGGTTCTCTCCTGAGGCCTCTCCTGGTCCTTAGGACGGGATGCTGAGTACTTCGCTTATACCCTTTGAGAAGGTTTCCCCTTTGGAGCTGATGGCCGAGGGTCCATGTAACAGTGCTCTTGTCTGCCCCTCCTTATTGTTTGGCAGACGCAATGAGTCTACCCAGTTCTATCCCCGGGTCAGTTTCAGAACAGGAAATATGGGTGGTATTGTGCTGCGAACTTGGCACTTCAGGCTATTTAGTTGCGGGTCACTAGGTGCACCGTATAGCTGTTTTTTTTGGCTACAGCTTAGATCGCTGGGTAATTTCACAGGACAGAAAGCAGGCATTTGTTCAGTATGGTGTAGTGGGTATTACGTTCCCATAGCATCAATTCCATGATGCAGTGTTGAGCTCCACTTCAAAGGGAGCGTCTCGGTTACATCTTCGGTTGCTTCAGACACCGGCCCAAACGGAGTGTTCCCATAGCGTCAACTTCATGATGCAATGTCTCGTTCTAGTTAACTAACTGACTTGACTGACTGAAAAAATAAATAAATAAACAAAATGGTTCTGTTTTTTGGTTTTCCTTGTTGAACTTTGACATATATCTATTATGTATATGTATTATATCCAGTGTTTCTCTTCTTCCACAATCACTCACTCTTTGTTCATTGATATTTGATATACAGTTGCAATCATGCTATGGTTTGTATGCAAATATACAAGAGGAAAAAAAAAATACATCAATAATAAAATAATACATCATAATAATAATAAAATCAAAATATGGTTTCTTGCTGCTAAAAAATAATTATGGCCACTAAATATTGTAATTTCAATTGCCATTGGTAATTTTAGACTGTGCCTTCAACGGTTGATTTGAGGATTGGTTGAAAGTATTCATGAGTATCAATATGGACACATTTTTGGGCTGACTTACACCAACCAAAAGAAGCTTTTATCTTTATAATTACTGTTATGACAGTCTTTACATATCTCTGAGCCTGTAGCTGGTTACGGCTGTGGCCCGGGCCATGTCTGCTGCTGACTTTAAATTAAAGAGATGGTTCTATGAGGTTATCGCACGGCACTAAGTGATGAGGTCTGGTCCTAAAGTGACACAGGATCGAGTGTCTCTTCAATAGGTCACATTTCCCTCTCCTTTCCCATTTACATCACATCCCTTCCACTCCCAAATCAATTCTACCCTTATACATACATTAGCATACAATTAAAGATTTCGTTTTAATCAAACGTAGTGATCACCAGAAGTTCTGACAGGAGTCCTTTTTCGTGTGCTGGTTCTGGAATGCAGACAGCAAAAGAAAAAAAAAAATATTATTTGATGATGTGTTTAATTAAATCATTAAAAATATAACTTTGTGATCTGTGATTGAGGAGTAGCCAGGGGATGTCTGCTAGAGCTCGAAAACAGTTATGATATGATAATATTCTGGCTAATTAGAATGGAAATGTTTGCCTCTTTTAAAGAAAATCTGAGTGATATTTGCCTATGCAAAACTTCAACTAAAATTACACTGTGTTTGGCTAATTGCCACACTCACACACACACACAGGTTTGTTTTGCTATCAAAGTGAGGACTCTCCATAGGCGTAATGGTTTTTATACTGTACAAACTGTACATTCTCTCCCCCTACACTACCCTTACCCCTAAACCTACCCATCACAGAAAACATTCTGCATTTTTACATTTTTAATAAAACATTGTTTAGTATGTTTTTAAAGCTATTTTAAATATGAGGACTCATAAAATGTCCTCATATTTCATGTTTACGTCGTAATACCAGTGTAATACCCATGTCATTATACAAATTTGTGTCCTAATAAATCACAAAAACGCACACAAGCACACACACACACACACACACACACACACACACACACACACACACACACACACACACACACACACACACTCCTGGATGTTATCAGTAGCGTGAGATAATGTGACGGAACCCCTGTGAGCAGGTCTGACCATCTTGCTCTATTTATCCAGCGCTAAATTCAATAACAGGAACCATATATAAGAGAGTGGAAATAACATGGCAAGTCCTGAGATGTATCATGGGATGGGAAGTCATTGTTGCGCTTATCTTTTCAATGGTGCGCTATTTCCAGCGGGTAATGACTTACAGCTCTCCCTCGCGTCCTCTCTCTCTTTCTCTGTCATTTCTGCACACATGTTGGTAACAAGTGCGGGTTCAATGTCAAGGGAATCATTTTGAGCGCTAGCATTAGATTGGGTGATTCTGAGGTTAAACTCGCAGTCCTACACTCAATGTCACCATGTGTTTAATGAGAGTTTCATACTGTGGACTTCCTGTACACACACTTAAAAGCATCAAAGTTCAATTTCTTTATGTACACTATAGTAAATCGAGTACAAGGATAAAATTAATGCAAGTGACATGTTATTCAGATATTAGTGTAGGAAATTACACCGTGAGGTAAACTAATCAGCTGTCTGTGTTTAGCTGTTATTAATAACAATAATCACAATACACAATTAGTCTTCCAGGTAATATAGGCTTAATTAATTAAACTGACTGTAGATGTTATAATTGTCGCATTAATAAGGAGATCTATTAACATGCAGTCACGTCTATGTATAGGATATTTTACAACTGCTTTGAATGTGGATTATCCAGTCGGATTGCAAAGACAGAACTATGCATTTTGTTTCTTATTTATTCTTATTTTGTTTCTTATTTTATTTTAAGCATAAACCTCACTAAATTTTGTTTACTTGTTTATTTAAAAACAATTTTAAAATGTATTTATTTATTTATTTATTTTCAATGAGTTAAATGCCACTTTTACAAGATGTAAAATAAGTCTCTGGTGTCCCAAGAGTGTGAATGTGAAGTTTTAGCTCAAAATACCCCACAGATCATTTATTATAGCATGTTAAATATGTCACTTTTTGAGGGTGAGTCTGTTTTTGTGTGTGTCCCTTTAAATGCAAATGAGCTGCTGCTCACAAGAAGAGGGCGGAGTTTCAAGAGCTCATGTTAGCACATAGTGTTAGCTCCAATTATATCAGACAGACTCACTGAAAATGTCAGAAACTGTTCAGCTTTTTACGTTCAAAACGGATCCGGACAATGATAGAGAGACTCAAGATGTGACAACATGTAGAATGCAACAGGACATTTCTGAACGGTTAGTTGATGAATTCATGTAGCTGATGTGGAGTTAACTATCTTAAAGCAAAGCCACTGGAAGGCAAGCCTGCAACCTTTAGCCAATGAAGCGGCGGTACACAGGGAAGGAGACCAGAGGCTGTTTTTTGAATGGATGTCAATGGATGAGAGGCTTCACTATGCTGATTAAACAGCTTTTGTGGAGAAATAGCTAATCATTTAATTAATCGACAGCCTGTTTGCTAATCTTCAGCATGTTTTACACTAAACAATACTTTCGTTGGGAACTATATGTAGATTTTAGCTTGATAAAAATGTATTTTTTTAAGAGAAGGCAGACTATTAAATGTTGCGACTGATGTCACTGCCATTACACGATAGGCTGAGAAGTGCCGCACGTGATTAAGTTAGCCGTTACGCTTTCTCCAATGGTAAGAGATACAGACCCTCTTATCTCCCTATTATATACAATCTCTGCTTAAAGTCATTGATTAGCATATTTTGTCATGATAATCTATAAATCGCTCATGTGGGAACTGTTGTAAGATCCTACAGAGCCAGAGAATATATGCTGCATGAAGACAGAACAGGTATAGTTTAGTTTAATTACAGTTATAACTTGTCATGTTATCACCTTGCTTTTATGACATGCTATTTCATTTGTGTTATGTACTGTATTGCAATAACATGGCCTCGCCCCCTTTGTTGTGTGTTCTCAGGGCGGGGTTTATGTAAATTGTAGGGTTAGTGATGTCACCAATCCAGGAAGAAGCTCGTTGTAGTCCCTACCTGCCGTTTGTTGTAGTCCATAAACAGAATTCTTTAAAAGAAAATATCTCCCTTTGCTTTGAACTTTGAGCGTCGTAACTTTGCAGATGTTGTTTATGTTCAAACAGCAACATTACACACTAAAAAAAAGTTAAAAAAAAGTCAAATCATAATCAACCAGCCCTTTAAGTCTCACATCTTCAAATTATATACACATCAAAACTGTGATCGTCATTATTTATGAAATAAAGGCACACAAATAATAGTTTTGTGTTGTAATCACACAAGTGAGGAGAATTGCTCTATTTCAGAGGCCAGAACAGCAGGAACTTGAACAGCAGAAGAGAGCGATTAGCCATTAGAGTAACTACTCCCTAGTGTGTGTGTGTGTGTGTGTGTGTGTGTGTGTGTGTGCAGCGCTTACTGGAATTTCAGTATGTCAAACAGGCCAGACATCCTGCCTCACTGTCGACTAATTAACCCTGACAATACTGCTGCTTAATTTCCTATTTATATGTATCAAAGCAAATAGGGCTCTTTTATTCTGTCTTGTCACTGAGGATTTATCAATCAAATCAAGGGCTGGAAATTGGCTGCCTGTGTCATCCCACAATCCCACAGGAAAAAGGGAGTTTATCTGTTTGAGATCTCAGTGACAACGCAAAGACAGATGCGCAATGACATGAAACATAATAGACATTGTCTTTGTGCGTGTTCTTTCTAAGTGTTTAGATTTTTTATCTTTAGCCATTAATGAGGCAAGAACATAATGTCTGTCTGTCACACGTTTTCAACACACGGCTTGTACTTACACACAAAAACATGCATGTAAGGTTGTGTTCGGAAGGTTGTGTACAGTGCACAGATTACACATGAAATACTCAGATGACCTACTACATTTACTAAAATGTGCAGTATATAACAAAGTACGTGGAATATTGTGTCCCAAAATGCTATGTGCACAACTTGACCTTTCACAACCTGAAAGTAATATCATCCATGAATATGAACATTTGAATCTTCTCGATTGATTATTTGGTCCGACTACCAGATGTGAAGACATTTCTACTAGGGCTAAATAAATAAATAAATAGTCAAGGTTTTGTCAGTCTCACTGTTTTTTCCTGTCTTGCATCATGAGCATCATGTGTTTAAAGGGACAGTTCACCCAAAATTCATATATATATATATATATATATATATATATATAATAAAACAGTTATTTAGAATTGTATGTATATATATATATATATATATATATATATATATAATGCTAAATAACTTTTATTTTCAGGTCATGTGACAACAATGTAGCATACTACTGTTTAAAACTATTAACTATTAGTGAAACATACTGTACTGGCATACTGTGATGTGTGTAGATAATGTCTGTAAATGTCTATAAGTACACAGCAGTCTGTTTTCAGCCTCACACTAGTGCATTAGACCTCACTAACCTCCAATTTGAAGCAGTTTAGTTCACGTGTCAAATTAGTGTATCGTGGTGACATGACAGGTTAAAATGGTGGAAAAATACCACTGATAAATGGTCAGCTACAAGAGTGGATACTCTCACACACACACACACACACACACACACACACACACACACACACACACACACACACACACACACACACTGCTCGGTACAGCACCGTAGTGTCACGACAATGTCGTTGTCACAGGTGTCAGGTGCTGCGCTGGGCTGTCAGTCACTCACTCTGTCTCTCTGACATTGCTGACAGACAGACAGACAGGCCGCTGTCTCTCAAAATGAGTGAAAGTGTCAGGCCAATCAGTGAGCAGAACAGTCATTGTGTCACTTCTGCTCTGACTCTCACATGTTTTGGCCCAGCGCTTAGTTTGCCCAGAGAACTGCAACAGAACGCCAGCGGTGACCACAGCAGGCCCGCAAAAATACAAAAATGTACACATAAACTGCAAAAATCATTCTCCTAATCTTTTTGTCTTGTTTTACAGTAAAATTACATTTTACTTCAGGAGCAAAATTGTATAAAACCTTAGAACTTCACTAAACTAAACACAATGTATTCCACAAGAGCAAGATACAGTGGCTGCATTTGAAATAGCATACTTTCCTGCTATATAGTAGGCGAAAAACAGTATGTGAGTCAAGTGGTATGTCTGAATTCACAAGAACTGGCAAAAATACCCGGATGACTGACTACTTCCGGTGAGATTCTGAAGTGTGCATATGATGGACACTTTACTATCCCATGAGGACACGGGAGAGGATTTGTGAATGACAGTGAAGTGACAACAACTGATGCTGATAGGCAGTGTTCCCTGTAATTTTTTTTCTTGCTGAGCAAAACTTTTCTTTATTGAGCGGACATTTTTGGCACCTGAGCAAAAACATTCTTTATACCAAACCTGTACAGTGTACGTAAACACACACAAAATGGTTTCATCATGCAATTGTAACTGGTAGGTCATATGACAATAGCCGTGTTTCCACTGTCGGGCCAAAAGCGAGCGTGCTAGTGCGTGCCAAGGCCAGTTGTGTTTCTACTGTCACGTCCGGGGCTTGATTGGGCCTTGTCAGGGCTTCCTCGGGGCCAACAGCCAGGTTTTTTGGCCCACCGAATACCTTGGTCCAAAGCGGGCCAACTGAGGCTTGAGGAGTGGTCATAAACAGAGGCGGAGTTTACCTGAGTCAGGAGACACTCAATACCGCTGCTCATTTCCCATTTTATTATATCAGGCTATCCGCTAACTTCAACATTTAAGACATTTTAAACAACTTTCAGCTCAAAGCTCACTTTTAGACACCAGAGAGTGTTTGAAATAACTTCCTTTTGATCCGATGGGGATTCTGATCACTGTATGAGGCAGAAATATATGCAATGTTGAAGGCTACTTATGCTAATCATTGCGATAATAAATAAACGTATGTTAATGGAAAATACCAGAGACTGCTTAATTAATAAGCTAAAATGAATAGAAATGCTCACTCTTTCTAAAGAAATGTGACGTGAACATGATATTTTATCAGTATTTTTCTAAGGGCCAGATTGCAACTTGCGCCAGCGAAAACCCTCTTTTGGCATTAAAAAACTACTGTCGGGATTTACTAAAGTCACGCAGTGTAAAATTAGCACTGAAAAGGCGTCGACTGAGTTGTTTTTGCGGCTGACCTTATTGGATATGCATTTGTTGGAGTTTCCCTTTCAGACGTGAAATTTATGGGAGGAGAGTATTTAAATGAATCACGCAACGTGATTTACTAATGTTTGCGCTAGTCAATTTACCTGTATTTGCGCCATTATTTAACGCCCAAAAAAAGCATGTCTTAACCCATTTTACGACATGGCTGCAATTGTTGCTGCTAGGAGGAGACACCGCAGAGAACAGAGGGCGCGTGGTAGAAGGGAGAAAATATTTTCCACTCGTATTAATTTATTTTGAATGCCAGAGGAAGATGTTATCCGTACATTACATGTAACAAGTTGCGCCTGTGTCAACCTGCACCTGATGAGAGCATGCTTATTTGTGACCCAACGCTAATTTGCACAGCTCTTGGTAGATTGCGCTGGTCATTATGTAAATGATTTGACTGCGTCTGTGTTCTTTCATTTGCGCGTAAGCAGTAGATCATGCGCAAAACTTGCCACTCCCATCGGGCGCGCATTTGTGCGCATTTTGAACACAGCCAAAATCTTTACTTTTTCTGCAGAAAATGTGAGTGGTGCTTTATGGTTGCCATCTTATGGTTGCCAGGGTGTTGCTATGCAGATAGCAGGTTGCTTAGTGACCCTTTAATTTCAATGTCAAAATCTATGTTTGTTTGTTTTTTTCCCCACAAGGCAAAATCTTAAGTGTGGTCAGTGGCCAATAGTAATATTGATGCCTTGGCATGCATTGACAAGGAGTAAATACTGTAGTAGGGTTTTCTGAGCATTCACCCTCAGATTTTAGCCCATACAAAGCCATTACATGAAAATAGGATACTTTATACAATTAGTCAGCGCTATTGTGCATTTAAATGTTACTTTTCTGGCTGAATTATGGTCCGGAGAAGAAGAAGTGGAAAGATTTTATTTCTTGTGATCAATCCTGGGGAAATTTGGGCACTTTTATTGAATAAGGGCTATACACACAGACCGCTGGAAGCTCTTTGCAATGTGCTAATGGGTGCTTAAGGGTGGATGCTGATGGACGGGTGCTTATATGCTGGTGCTCACAGGTGGCTTCAGATGTGTGTGTTTGCTGATGGGCAGGTGCTAGTATGATGGCACAACAACAGCTTCCTGAGACTTTAGGGCTCTACTTCATTTAAAATTAAAACGACTGCCACATTCACCCCATCTGTGAATCAAAAGGGCAAAAGCAGCCACTTTAAGCTGTCAGGGAGGAAGATGGATGAGCAGTCTGTCGGTCCACCGCACTACAGAGACGAGTGTTACTGCGTTCGCCTGGTGTTTCAACTCACTTAACTTCACAAACAAATCCTGTACATTTTAAAATGCCAAATGAACATCATACCTTAGTGCATCCTACATGATTCAGAGATGTTTCAAGAGTATTCTCAAAAGAGGTAATGACGTCACCGGAGAAACATCAGTCTCTCTGCTAAAAAGGTTTCGCTGGGGTCGAATCCTCCCCCTTGTTTGAACAAACTGATACAAAGTCATTAGAAATGCACATTACACGACAACTACTGCATATTAACAACACTCAGGAGCCAATTAATCATTATGGCATCAATATCTAATTAACATAAAATTATTCTCTTTTTAAAAGTCCATGTTGGAGGTGACAGGGTTACCTCATCGATAATGCAAATGATCCATTAGCTAGACAGAGTCCAGACAGAGCTCACAAAAAAAGACTGCTTTCAAGCACACGTTTTGAGCCCAGAGATGCCAGTATAACTTCTTACAATACACTGATTTTATTTATTACTTAAGTTTTAAATGAATAAAATAACACAAATATAATCATTTCAGAACGCTATTCAAAACCAACTTAATTTAGAATATTTTTGGTCCTCAGCTGTATACTATATAGCTGTTGGGTAACAAGTGAACATAACAAAACCACATTATGATTCATAAGACAAAGATCAACAATATAATGAAGGTGGATTGTATTTTTTCAGTTTCAGTTGGACAAAAACTGAAATCTAATACATATAAATGTCAGGTTCTCACAAACTTTACACATTTTTAATGAGCAAAGTTGTTACTTGTGCTTTAATGTTATAAAATTATACTTACAAATGTTAATAACAACCCCTGGTTTCACTCATATAAGCAATAGTGTGGTTTTAGAAGTTTCCTAGAGCCTCATACTGGCATGAGTGAGTTACTGCATCACCTCACTTCTACATTCCCTCATGTTATCACACCACCGCCCATCATCTCAGTTTGTTCTTGAGTCTGAGCGACAGGCGAGATCGCAGCTTAATACCAAACATGAAAAGGGTTTCCCAAGTTCAAGACTCCTCATTGATTAGCCCTTCCTCTCCCTCCTTCCCCTTTTCTCATATCATCTTCAGTTCTGCTGGCCGATCCAGTCCCTGCAGAAAACACTATTGATTGCCGTGTCTGAACAAGACAAGCAGAAGATCCTCAATGGCTTTTGAAAAATGTCAATGATGGTTTAAAGTCATGGAGTAGATAACGATGACACACATTATCAAGAACTTTTTAGCATTTAGCTTTTTTATATCTAGAGAGTGTTGATAGATGGGATTCTTTAATTACACGGGCTTACGCTTTTATTTTGACTTAGAATTAGGGGATGCACCGATACCATTTTTTAAGGAGTACGAGTACCGATATTTTTTTTCTGGTACTTGCCGATACCAATGAAATACAGATTGCAAAAAACGTTTTTTTTTTTTTTGGTGATGTGGCAGTTTTCTAGGCAGAACACAGTGAAACTAATGAATGTAGGGCAACTTCTTTATTATTACGCCAATGAAAAAAGTAATAATTTTTATGTGTTTGTCACAAACTTAAAGAACAAAAATTTCAGTGTCCAATAACCTTCAAAGGGCATAATTACCAAAGTCAAATTAAAAAACAAAATCAAAAAATCAAAAACAAACATCGTCTTCTGCCTTTAAAAAAAGTGTTAAACAAATATTAGGCTACAAAACAAATGTTTATAACATATTACTGTAAACCAATGTAAACACAACTTGGGGTTGACCAGTAGTGGTTCAGCGGATCACAAAACTCACGGTTCGGATCATATCACGGTTATTAAGTCACGGATTGGATCATTTTTCGGATCACCAAAAAAAAAAAAAAAAAAAAAAAAAAAAAATTGGGGGGTGGGTGGTAACTTTCCATTTATTACTTAGCCCACTTTAACTACTCCGATACCACAGCAGAAACTACTAGCCTAACTAATACATTATTAAAGGCAAGTGAACAGACTGTAAAAAAGAACAAATACTGTACACCAATTACAAGCATAGATAAATACATTATAAAGTTACAAATAAAGTATAAGGTCTAACTGTAGTATTAATTTTCGTGTACAGAAATGTAGTAATTAAATGTAAAATGACACTGATCACTCTATAAATTTAATATAGATTAATCTTTGTTAAAGCTGTGTTTTGCTGTTTGATTTACATGACACACAACTGCAGCTATTTTGTAGGTTGCTGTCACTTTAAGAATAAGACCCCATGCACGCACACATCCGATAGATACACTTCCGAATTCTCACCTTGTTCACTTAAGACATAACCGAACGTTTTTACGAGAATACTTGCTGAGAGGGGTATTTTGACTGACATAATGCATGTATGTGTCCATCCAAGTGCATTTAGGACGCGAAAGAGAAATCAATTTGGAGTTCGCGAACTATTTGTAGCGCGCCTCTCTCTGTGTGTGTGTGTGTGCGCGCGAGCCTTGTATGTATGTGCGTCTGTGTGCACCGATAACAGCGTGGCGTGCGATACCGAATTAAACCCTCTTTTGCCTCTTCTAGCGCTGGAATGGTTTTATATCTATTTAATGTGTAAACTATTAAGACAAAACACATGCAAATGATAACCTTTCACTCTATTGCGGTTAAACTTGCAATTGATCCGCGAATCACATGCGTGCCGAACCGTGGGTCTTGGTCCGTACGGATCACGGATCAACAACGATCCGTTTAACCACTAGTGACCAGGTTTCTCATGGTGGAATACAGGACGAGTGGGCAATATGACCATGATATGAGAAATTTTATTTCACTATATATATATATATATATATATATATATATATATTCATTTAACATCTTTTGTTGTTTTATTAACATTAATGACAGACAAATATTTAATTAGACTACTGTCATTTTAAGACCGCATTCATGGATGTTATATACTGACACATATCCTGTTTTCACCTACCTGTTTACATCCACTGAAGAATTAACCGACTGTATTTACGTGAAATACTCCACATGATGGACAGTTTGACAACTATTTGTGCATTTGACCATTCAGGCGCAAGGAGAACTGATCGCGCGCTTTCTGAGAGAACTGGGATTGTGCGCAAGAAAGAGAGAGAGCGCTTCTGGTCTGTGTCGTTCAGTGCGATTTGCATGCAGTTCGCAATATGTGTGTTGTCATCATTATTTTTGAAGTATCTCCACACCTCTGAGGCTGACATTGTTTCTGCTGCTGCAGCTGGTGTCACTTCCTATTCACACAGTTCATTTCTAAACTCCCAGTTAAACCATCATAATTCATTATCAACACCCTTGTCAATCTCTACAATCCTACTTCACCCACCAGTTCACCCTTCAGAGTCTCAGTTAATCTGTCCAAACCCAGTTCCCAATTTGCCCAACACACCCCAATCTCTCCCCCATCTCCTCACTCTCAGTCAGTCTCTACAATCTTTGTTTACCATCTGCATTTGCTAGTTAATCTTTGTACTCTTAATTCGCCATCTATTCTCAGTTAATCTTTTTACAGGCTGTTCTCCCTCTATACTCCTAGTTAATCTCTATATTCTCAGTTTACCTTATACAATCTCAGTTAATCTGTACACCCCCAGTTTATCTTCTACACATCCAAATAATCTTTGCACCCCAGTTTATCTTCTACGCTTCTAGTTAATCTGTACATTCCCAGTTTTTCTTCTATACTTCCAATTATTCTGTACATTCCCAGTTTATCTACTGCACTTCTAGTTAATCTGTACACCCCAGTTTATCTTCTACGATTCTAGTTAATAGGTACATTTCCAGTGTATCTTCTGCACTTCTAGTTAATCTGTACATTCCCAGTTTATCTTCTGCACTTCTAGTTAATCTGTACACCCTAGTTTATCTGCTACGATTCTAGTTAATAGGTACATTCCCAGTTTATCTTCTGCACTTCTAGTGAATCTGTACATTCCCAGTTTTTCTTCTATACTTCCAATTATTCTCTACATTCCCAGTTTATCTACTGCACTACTAGTTAATTTGTACACTCCCAGTATATCTTCTACATATCTAGTTAATCTGTACATTCCCAGTTTATATTCTACACTTCCAGTTAATCTGCATATTCACAGTTTATCTTCTGCACTTTTCGTTAATCTGTACATTCCCAATTTATTTTCTGTGCTTCTAGTTAATCTGTACATTCCCAGTTTATCTTCTACACATAGTGAATCATTTCAAAAGAGTCCATACACCATACTCCACCAAAGAAGAAAAAACATGAAATGCAAGACAAAAAAAACAAAATTTTACTGAAAAAAAACCAAAACAAAAAACATTTCGGTCACATGTGACCTTTGTCAATGCTAAACTTACAATGCTTAGTCCAGGAACCATCTTAATTTAAGGAGTCACATGGTTACATAGATGACATGATTAATTGAACCAAACTATAACAAATAATCCAAACAAATGATTTACCATATTGCATGAAAATAATCCAACATCAAAGAAAGAAAAATTAAAATTATGTATAACATACTAAATTACAAAATAAATCAACTGTAAGTCTAAAAATATGTATACAAAATTACTACAACATATTTTGTAAAAATCATCATAATATAAATAAATTACATCAAGTTAGGGAACAATAACTGTATTTTGGAGTAAAAAAAAAAATATAATTCATAGAAAACATGACAGTTTATCTTCTACACTTCCAATTAATCTGAACATTCCCAGGTTATCTTCTGCACTTCAAGTTAATCTGTACATTTCCGGTTTATCTCCTGTGCTTCTAGTCAATCTGTACATTCCCAGTTTATCTTCTGTACTTCCACTTAATCTGTACACTCCCAGTTTATCTTCTATGCCTCTAGTTAATCTGTACACTCCTAGTTTATCTTTTACACTTCCAATTAATCTGTAGACTCCCAGTTTATTTTCTACACTTTTAGTTAATCTGTACATTCCCAGTTTACTTTCTGTGCTTCTAGATAATCTGTACAATCCCAGTTTATCTTCTACACTTCAGGTTAATCTGTACATTCCCAGTTTATCGTCTACACTTCTAGTCAATCTTTACATTCCCAGTTTATATTCTACAGTTCACTTTAAGTTTAGCTTCTACAGTCCCAGATAATCTTTAGTTTAACTTCTACACTTGCAGTTATTCTCACAACTCACCCTCCACAAGTTAATCTTTATTCTCCAATTCAGTCTCCTACTGCCAGTTGATCTCTATATCCCCAATTTACTCTCACATTTTATCTAATCTCTTTACTGCCACTTTATTCTCTACACTCCCACTTAAGGTCCCAATATATTCTTGGCAAAGTTCTTCTTCGTTCTTCACTTATACAGTTATTCTGGGTAACCAGAAGTTACTAAATAAATAAATAGCTGCGCACCACTATACTACTTGCGAACATACAAGGTCGTCTACTGCTAGCAGTGGTTCTAAGAAGAGTATTTATGTGTAAGCGGTCACAAAAGAGCAGTAATGTACACTAATCGTCATGAACCAATGGTAGTGTGGAGGTGTTAAACAGCCGGCACAACATTTTCTAGAACATTTGCACTGCGTAACTGTTTTGAAACTTCCGATACAAACTCCAAAACATCTTAATTTTGACCAGATTTTGTTTGCAATTACATCACACCTGTTTATTCTTAAATTTAGTTTGAAGTATACTGGGACTTTTTATCTCCACACTCCAAGCTCACCCTTACACATTGGGCACAAACACTGTCATATTGTGTCGCGCTGCATCTGCATATTGTGACTGTCTCCACTGACTGACAAGGTGACTGTTGCTAATCCATTTGTCCTTCATGTCAGAAGTATCACAGGTGTGTGGAGTAAGTCATAAATATAAATACAACAGGGCATCAGTTTACTGACAGAATCACTGATTATAATGGGTTCTGGCCTTTGTTACCTCGCACTGCACTGTTGCGTCCAGTATAGACACTGGTTATACTGCCAGTTAATGTCTTTACTTCCTGTTCAACCTTAAGACTCCCAGTTGATGCCCACACTCCCGGTTATTCCTTACGGTCTCATTTCACTGTTTGCACATTCTGCACTCAGTTAACGTCTAAACTGCTGGTTCACCCTCAACACTCCCTGATGATGCCTACAGTACACTCCCAGTAAACCATTAAAACTCCCAGTTGATCTCTGTACTCCTGGTTAATTCTTCCACTCCCAGTTCGTCCCAAACATGTTCAGTTCAAATCACATCTTAATTCACTCTGAAGAGGGTTCACCTGTTCTTTGCTTTTGTTCAGTTATAAGGATCCTTCTGAGATCTCATTAGTCTTGTCTCGTAGCTGCGCAGGGATGACCCTAATGATGTATTCTGAAGAAGAAAAAAAGGCACCAAAATTTAAACGCAATATAAGTGAAATTGATTAATGAGAGGCACTTGCAGGAGGAAGAGAGTTACAATGATGCTGGAAATAAAAAATGATGTATTAATCCCCTACAATTACAGATGGTTCAATCCTCTCGACAACCGCTATCCATTTGAGATGCTATTAGCATGCATAATTATGCTAATTAAGCCGTAATTAAGTGTTACTCCTTCAGAGAGTCTACCCTTTCTTTGTGCGTAATTTTCTGCAAGATGGCAGTAAGCAGTTTTCCCAGGCTTTTCCATTTTCTGAGCTGTTCTTTAAGACAACAGAGATGGCTGGATATGATTCTTTTTCAATGGCACCTATTCTGCTTAATTGGTTATCTTTAAAAAGCCCTTTGAGGTTTCATTAGTTTGAAAAATCAATTGTCCTTTATTGACTTGATCCATGCCACCATTTTACAGTTCTTCTTACACACATTCATCCATTTAAATTATATTGGCCATTGTTCTTTTTACAGTAAACAATAATTATCTTGTATTATATCTTCTAATATGGTAATTTACAATGTAATTGGACATGCTGGTAAAATTATGATATTTTGAAAAATGTACAGTTTTATTTTGGTGAACTTTATCTTACCTGAAATTTTCAGTGTAAAGAATGCAATATAAAAGAATTAATGTAAGTCTAAGTCATAACCGAGTGAGGAACTGAACTGGCTGACAACTATTTATTTGTACATGCTTTGTAAAAGCAGCAGAATACCACAATCTAGCATACCCTAAAAATTAAATTAAATTAAAAAAAGAAAAACATGTAAATTGCAATTCATTGTAATAAGAACAGAGATATTACAGTGCAGACCAGGTACACCTCTCTAACTAAGGCCTTAGGGAAAGACAGATACCCTATAGAGCAACACAGATTCATTTGCATGACAATTATACACACATAAAAATGAAGCCCTTTTGTTTTAGGGAGCACTAATGAACTGTGCACATGTTTAATTACAGGCAATTCATGTACAACTTTAATTAGGAACAATTAAGCTGTATCTCAGGTGAGCTATAGAGCTGTGTGGGTGTGTGTTTGTTTGTGTGTTTGTGTTGACGAGCGACAAGAGTGCAGTGTGAGTTCACTTACACAGGAAATGACACGACACCTGGACTCCACTGACCTGTCGGGACCCTCACGGCATGAGAACCAATCAGCTCATCCGTTAAAACATTATTGGCCTGTAGATAACCATTAAATATAACTAAGAATATGACAACTAAGAAAGTATACTTCTCAGGTCCTGTAAGCACATAGTAAAAGGGAAAGTGGACAGACACTTTTTAAAAAAAAACAGAATATATATATATATATATATATATATATATATATATATAATAAATGAAATATAACAAACATTTTATCAATGGGTTTCAAAGAGGGAAAAAAAGCAGTGAGGATTAACCTAATTTACACCACAGTACTTTACTGTTAAAGCGTCAGTATAAAAATAATTAAGTGCAATGCTAAGTAACTTCAGAGTCCATGCCAAAATGTAATTAGAGATTCATCCGCTCGTATATATCAAAATTAGTGCGTGTCAACAGGGGGCCATGCATCAGAGCCAAGCAAAGAAGCTTCCGGACTGCCTCCCTCTCGCCTGTGAAATACAGCCTGGGGTTCAAACGCTGGAATTAAGGGATTTTAATTAAAGCTAGAGAAGTTTACCACCTGGTTTTGCTCATTGCTAATGCACACCCCACTCAGGAAAGCCCTCCTTGGTTCATTTAATGGACTGTTCTCAAACAAACAGCAGCTATACAGTTATGAGTTCCTACAAGGATACCAGCAGCCAACCGGGTACATTTGGATTCATAAAAAGGTATGAAAAGATACTAAAATTTAGTTAGTCAAGTCAATACCAACAATTATTGTGCTTGGTTAACCAGTTTCAAGTGGTGCATACTCTTCAGTAAATATCTAATATATAGTGGTTTTTACTCAATTAAAAAGACGTATTCCTTTGAGCCCATCCAAAGAGTGGCTCAATCCAATCACTGCCCATTAATACAGCAGAAAACAGGTTATTGATCCCTTGTTTTCTTTTATATATTCCAGTCATCCATCCTCTCCTTAAGCACCCAGCATCATGGAGTAAGGCAGAACTCACAGGTCAGAGTCTGCACATGGTAAAACTGAAGAAATAACTACAATTAGAGTCGTGCACAGAATTTTTTTTTTTGGGGGGGGGTCTACAGAAACAGTTTTTGTTATACTGGTTGAAAGTCTCCTCATATGAAAACTAGTGGCAGTAAAACACCAACAACTTTTATTCTTTTTCCACACAAAATATGGTTACAAGGGCAGACTATCGATTAATAAAGACATATTTTTGTGTGGTTACTTACACAATAATTTATGACCTCAAAACACTTTTACCATAGTGCATGATTTGTAAACTAATACATTTTGATGTTTGCATCACATAATCAGCTCCATATGTATGTATTTTCTGATGTAGTAAACTTGCTCAGTAAAACATGAGTCACGATAAAAAGAGCTCAAAGACTTGTAGAAGCTAAAATGGCATTGTTTCCTCAGAAAATGCATTTTTATCTCACGTTTGCTTTTGTTAACACTATCGGTTAGGTTTATGGTAGGGTGTAGTGTAGGTGCTACTTTATTTTCAAATGCGAGCATTAACATTTTAGAATTACAAACTGGACATTTAGGGCCCTATTTTAGCGATCTAAGCACATGGTCTGAAGCTCACTGCGCCGTGATTAAAATGCACTTAGGGCGTGTCCAAATCCACTAGTTTTACGACGTGAAAAATAGTCAGCGCGCTCGGTGCATGGTCTAAAAGGGTTGTCCCTATTCTCTTAATGAGTAATGGGTGTGTTTTTGGCATAACGTGCAATAAACCAATCAGAGTCTCGACTCCCATTCCCTTTAAAAGCCAGTTGCGCTCGCGCCATGGTGGATTCGCTATTTACACAGCGGAATTTGCAAGCGGAAAAACTGAACGCTTCTCTAGAGAGTAAACGAATCTGCTCGTGTGCGAGGTTAAAGCACACGAGAAGACCGTCTATGGGAAAAGTCGGATTCCACCAAAGCATTTTTATCTTTATGCACACAATAATAATCTTTTACATTGTAATCCTTTTATTTTTAATATTTGGCATGTTTGTGTGCTGCTGCCCTGTGTGTGATAAGCAGAGTGTACACGCGTTGTTCACCCGCACATAGGCGCATATTACTAACACGCCCTTTAAATAACAACAAAAAAAATTGTGTCATTGACAAAAAACAGGTTTTTGTTGGTCAATAGCGCAGTCGTTTTCAGTTGCCTCAAAATAGCAATGCGCCAACAATGCGCCTGAACACACCTCATTTTCAGACCAGCATGCTCATGGGTGCACAAATGGACGCAAATGCACTTGCTATTTAAACAACATGGGCGCTGGACGTGAAAATGATAACTGCGTTGGGCTGAAACTAGCAAAAAACACTTGTGTCGCGCCTGGTGCTGCATTGCGCCACATTGCGCCAGGTGTATGATAGGGTGCTCACACTCTTACATTAAGAATAAGGTGGTTATGACAAGTGTTTGGAGGCAAAGGGTTAAAAAATAGGAGTGCTTGTTGGAGCCAATAGGCTAATGGGCAGAAAACCGACACACTGTGGGGTTGCACTTTGGGTGACCAGAGTTTGAATCCCGGCATTACTTCCTTTCGACTGTAACTCTCCTCTCAATAAAGACAAAAAATGCCAAAAACTAATAAAAAAATAGGAATAGTAATAGTCAGAGGCAGAGCAAGTAATTGACCCTTCGCCAGGAGTTTAACCAATAATAATGCCGAATCCGCCATTTTGTCCGACAAAGCAGTCAGGGGAGTTAGTAGATTAAGGTCAGTGGACTTGAACTTGAAAAATGGTGTGTACTGACATCTTTCCGCGGTTGAAACAACATTCCTTATGATGTTCATTCATGTTTATTTGATGCTATAAATTAACTGAAGAGATGATTGGTTCATGAGCCACTTGAACTGAGGTGGTACAGCGATTTGTCATGACACATTAAAGAGCCACAAAACGGCATTTATTTTTTAAATTTCTTTAAAAATGACAATATTTGAAATTTGAGACTTTGTTTCATATCAAAAGTAACCTGCTCTGTCTTGTCTGTCGACGCGTTGTCAGTATCCTCTTTGCTCCGCAATGTATTTTTCACTGTGTGAGAACATGTGTGGTGTGAGAGCGGCATGGCTTGTCGGATGTAGCAACAGTAACTAAAGGGGGCGGGTCTTTGCGAACGGTCAATTATATTTCAACCATCAAAACTCTCTGAATAGTTTTAGCATGCTAATCGATATGACGATGTTAATGCATTTGACCTTTCAGACTATCTGCTACATATACCGCTGCTGTGAGCATGTAAGATATGTTGCTGCTGCATAAATAGGCATACATAAATTCCATAGCAGATCTAGACAGGTGGAGCTGGGGGAGGTGGAGGGGTTCAGAGGAACCAGGACCGCTGAACCAGAGTATTCAAGCAATCTTGTTAGCTTCAGGATTAGTAGAAGCCAGTCAACTTGTGCCATGTAGGAAATTATTGAGATTGCATGTAGGAGATTGCATGTAAAGGACCTATCAGCCTGTGCCATCTAGAGTTTCATGACTGAACTAGATATTTACAGACACAACCTTTATTTGGAATAACATGCCTAGTAGATGAATAAGACCAGGGGCCTCATTTATAAAATGTTGCGCAGAAACTGTCCTAAATTTGATCTTAGGATAATTTCTCAGATGTGCGTACGTGTGATTCATAGAATGAACGTACACACAGAAAACGAGCTTATACCTCTCTTTCAGATGTGAAATCTATAAATCGCAAATGATCTTGAACTTGCGCACAGCTGAATGGTTTCAGTTCTCCTCGTTGTAAACGACACCTCATCAGTCATAGTCCAAATCCTTTAATTTAGAATGGCGAGCTGCAAGAATAGCTTAGATTTCCAAAATCCTGCAGTAATCTAACAAGGAAAAGTGTGTACGTCTGCTCAGACCCTGACGCGGCGCTAAGCACTTTTCCACGTCAGACCATTTCTATAAATATGAGCGTTGGCGTGGACTTAAGCGTACGCATACTTAAAATCTGTGCGTACGCACACTTTATAAATGAGGCCCCAGGAGTGTTTACTACTAAACTAAGGGGCTGTTTACATGACTCTGTTTTCAAGTAAAAATGGAAAACTATTTATGTGTTATTTCTATTTCACTATTTCACATGTTTTGGGGGCCTGAAAATGCAAACTTTTGAAAACAGGTTATTTGCAAGTTATTGAAAATGATACCGCTAAACGGTAATGTCATATGCATGCGTATTACATGTGCATGAGTACTTGACAACCAAAACAACAATGACGGACTACATGACTGTGTTTGGGCTGCTCAAGATACTGAGTTTATTACCGCATCTCTAAACTATAGGTGAAATACAAAAAAAAAAAAAAAAAAGATTTTTCGAAGCTGTAAATTAAACAAGAAAAAAGATTATTAAAGTATGTTTTACAAGAAAATACTATTTCAGTTTTCTACCTCAAAATTTTAATTCAATGTGTTACTTGCAGTTACCTGCAATTTCTGAGTGAATTTTTTTTTTTGAAATAGTGAAATTTTTTTTTAGTATATTGTGATCTTTTTAAAAACAATCTCCAAATTAGTTTTCCAAACACTCCTCCTCTTTGCCGTTTGGACAAACAGCTGGTCCTGCTCTAAACTCTGGCCGCTCAAACAAACTGCAATGATTTGAGAACGCCACACAATCCTAGTGTTTACTTTTTCTTCGGGGGGAAATCAACCTACAAATGGCTTACATACATTTCTCTGCATTTTAAGCTAGGGTAGGAGAAAGTATTTTAACATCGAAAAATTGCACACATCACCTTTAAATAAAGCATTATACGTTTGTCCGAGTTGGAAAGTAGAGGATTATGGGGAATGAGCACATTTCTGCAAGGGCCCGAACAGTCCGGTGGAAGTTTAAGGGTACCATTGCTGCTACCGTAGGGAGCTATGTCTATCCAGAGTCCAGAGAAGAGAGCGAGAGAGGCCAAACCCCCTCCTGGGGCTACCGGCCATGCTGTAATAATGAGCCCTGGAGAGCAAGACAGTCCGTGCCACAAACCAGCCATGCCCACAGGTCCTGACCATAATAACTGCCCCTGGGAACGCTGAGGGAGAGAAAGCACACGAGTAATAACCAAGTCTCTTTTCTCATTCTCCTACAAACAGCATCCTCTAGAAAAGTGCTGTGCCCAAAACACATTGTCTACTGGATTCTCTGTCCTGTAATTGAAGTGAATGTCATACACTGTAGAGAGACAGAATAAGTGCCGCTGAGATTTGATCATTTCGGATAATAGATTTCCCCTGCACAAACAGGTGGAGGCTGGCACGGAGGAGGCTGTCGGTGTTGCGGAGGGGAACGATAAAGACACGACACAATCGTCTGAGAGTGCACTTAACTAAAACTAATCGATTAGAGAGACCTCAATACACAGGCATCAGAGAGCCCATCTGTCAAATCACATCAGCCCCCGCGTTGATCCCATCCGCGTCACCACTTATCAGCATGATACTCCGCTCTCGTGCGCGCGTGTGTGTGTGGTGGGAAAGCCCTTTTGATATGGCTCACCAGGGCACTTCATTAAGATCTGACTCTTCAGGTTGAGACACACACACAGGAGCTGTTCCAAATCTTAGTAAGCTGCCTATGTAGGCAACCTTAAAGGCATCATAAGCGTGCTCACAACATGATGAATGTTTCAAAAGGTAGGCCGCAACATTGCTTTGCATTTTCAATTGCGTTTGCAGTTATAATATTATAAGCTTCAAGTTACAATATTTTATAGTTTATAATATTCACATATACACACATATTTGGGCCATTCTACAGAATTGGTGCAAACTGCTGTCCCACAACCAAAAAACACATTTAAAAAGCATTGAAGTATTCAAATTTTAGATGTTTACTAAGATCCTTCTATTATCTATTGATAATACACAATAATATTTAAAGTATCATATTATATAAAATCATCTTTTATTGGGTACTTTCATTTGGGAGGTGGCTGTCCTAAATTTAAACTTGTGAAAATGATATTGAAATAATCTTTGCAAATTTTCCATTGTTGTTTT
Source organism: Ctenopharyngodon idella (assembly GCF_019924925.1). Classification (NCBI taxonomy): domain Eukaryota; kingdom Metazoa; phylum Chordata; class Actinopteri; order Cypriniformes; family Xenocyprididae; genus Ctenopharyngodon; species Ctenopharyngodon idella. The sequence goes on along the minus strand of NC_067243.1, from coordinate 26,566,549 downwards.
TAAAAAAAAAATTAGATTTTTTTTTTTTTTTTTAAAGTGAAGTTAAAAAACATATATACATTTATTTATATATATAATATTTATTCATGAAACTTTATGTAAAAAAAAAAAATGTGTCCCGCATTTGTCATGTCACTACTGAAACAGTGTATGTTTTAGTCCATTGGCTGAGACTGATTTTAACACACTTCTACATTTTGTGTTCCTCCCTCTCATAGCCTCTCTTTCATAGTAGATAGGGCCCATCGTTTTGAGTTAAATGTGTTCAGATGTCTGAAAATATGTGTGTAACTTTAAGGAACATCACTATCAAACACCTTTTTTCTGCAGTTAAGTAAACTTTGAGTGTTATTCCATAAAATGTAGTATTTATGTGTGTACAACAGTTCACTGCGCTAGCTAACCATGTGCTGATTAGCATCTTTGAGCTAGGCTCAAAAGTAGCTAAAATTGTCACTACCGAAACAGTCACAGCCGAAACGATATCAGTTTTTGGGGGGTTATTCGATCAAATTTAGTTTTTATGTGTGTACAACTGTTTAGAACTGTGCTAGGTAACCATGTGATGATTAGCATCTTTGAGCTACACTCAGTAGTATCTAAATTTGTATCTAAAATTGGCAAAACCGAAACTTCACCACATGTTTGGGTAGTGACACCATTGTTTTGGTAGTGACAAAAGGGAACACATAATCGTTTATTTGGGGGAAATAAACTAGATTTTAGTACAGTTATGCAAATCATTAGAATTTTAGCATGTTTTATTATGCAAATCATTAGTGTTTTAGTGATGTGAGTTAAAATTCTGTAATGTGATGTGGTCACTACCAACACATTACTGTCACTACCGAAAATGTGCAGTCACGACCAAAACATGGGATGTTTTGTCAAAAATAAAGTATATTGAATTATCAAATAAGATGTTATTATAGTGTTTGGTTCAATGTATATTCAAACTAATGAATCCTTAACTTTGAAATCAGTATGATAAACTTTCTGCCTTTTACAAAGAAAGATTGGATTAAAAAAACAACAAATCTCACAAATTACACTTGAAATATTGTTAAAATTGTAATTGTTATTGATTTACCTGTGAAAACTAAAAAAAAAAACTAACTGAAATAAGTTATAAAATGAAAATTAAGATACAAAAGTTAAACTTAAACTTAAAGGCAATGCAACATTTCTCAAATTCTTTTAAATTTGAAGAACCAAAATAACTAAAACTAAATAAATTAAAAATAAAAACTAAAACTTAATAATAATAATAAAAAAAAAAAAATACTACAATTTTTAACTAAAATTGAAATGAAAACAGAAAATATAAAAATACAATTTAATTCCAAAGATTAACATAAAATAGTACATCAATGATATTAAAATAACACTGTAATTGATCATATTCATCTGCATTATTTCTATTGTTATCTTAACAATATGCTAATGGCAAACTCTATTGAAATCTAGTGAGCTGAATCTTGTGTGCTTCATGTGAGGAGCGTTACATATATGACACACAAAGTTGCTGCCTATGTAGAGCACTTAAATTCAGATTTTGGAACAGAGCCACGCAGTAGGTGGAGGGGTTGATCCATACAATACAGCAAAGTCCCATTAAACATCTCCACAACAAACACCATCAGATAATTAAAGCGAGAGGGAGAGAGACAGAGAGAGAGAGAGACATGCTGTCTGTTTGCAGGCTTGTGTCATTTAATCTGGTTAATTGAATGCTTCAATAATTCTGAGCAGATTATACTCTGACAAAGTGGCACTTTAAGGTCAGGGTTAAGTAAGGCCAATTATCTATTTGTCAAATACATAAAGCTCTCGTCTAATTTCCGCTCATTGAAATTGATTGTGGTGTAAAAACGGATCCCAGATGGCTAATAAGATTTGGTGATGGAAAAAGGCAAAGCAAATATTATCTAAAGGTAAGGGATGACGCTTGATTATTTAGAATAACAGAATCCGCAAAGCTGATTTTCACGCAAGAATCGCCTTTAGCTGACAAGATCAGCCAAAGCTGTTTATCGGAGAAACCAGAAATGAGAAACACCTTGACATGAATCGAACCTCAAGGAATCTTCTGAACATTCTAGATGCTGATTGGTCAATGCAGCGTTCCAGGTGTCACAATATATATATATATATATATATATATATATATATATATATATATATATATATATTATTCAATTGAATTGAATAAAATTATTAACAGTAAAAAAAAAAAAAAAAAGTAGTGATGCAAACTTCATTAAATTCAAGGCAAATATAGTCATATACTGATACACTCCTCATAACTACCCATGACAATAGTCATCCCTTCAATAAGCACAGCAGGAAACAGCAGGACTGACAGACTCGCTGGAATTCTTCTAGATCTAATTAAATAAACAGCACACATTCAAACTGACAATTAAGCCAATATTTGGCGCCGTTAGGGTCGGTATGACACGGCTTTCACTGCCTGACGATGGCCTGCCAATCTCTACAGGAAGCCAGATATTGCCAAATCAGCCAGCAGGAAACAGCACAGTTAATAAGCATTCACTCAAGCATGAGGCTGACCTCTGACCTCACATTCCACATCACACACTGACCATACTGACCCTGAAGTAGCACTACACAGACTTATCAGGTTTAGCTTAACCAGATTTCAAATGTATAGTGAATAGTGTAATAGCTCTAGAGAATATGTTCACAGAGCTGGTGGCAATTACTGTACGATCTGAGTGACTAAAGCACAAATTTATTCCAGTAATCAATGATTATAAACTTTTCAACGATAAACCTTCAGAAATTATTAAATATATATATATATATATATATATATATATATATATATATATATATAAATATTATAAAATATTTTTTATAAAAAATAGCACTTAATGAGCTTTATATTACAATGACCTTACAAATACTCATATCACCATTTGATGACATCGTGTCAATCTCTACAAAAGCACAAATATTGCCCAATCACCCAGCAGGAAACAACAGTTAATAAGCATTAATTAAAGCACAGGGCTGAACTTTGACCCTTACATTCCAAATCACACACTGACCATACAGCACTATTTAGGCTAAGTTTTGCAAATTGATATTGGAAATAACATGTAAACCCTAACGCTCAAAATAATTAATTTGTTTGAGTAGGACAAACTTAAATTAAACAAATTAGTTCAGTCAAATTAACTTTTAGCACTTTCATTTTCTTTCAAGTTCACAGAACTGATATATTTTAAGTAAACTGAACTGTTTCATTGCTTTAAGTTTTATGAACTCATTTCTTTTAATTTAGACAAACTTAAGTTTAACTGAAACTGGGCTGGGATTTCTATTTCCCAGCATGCTTTGCCCATGGAATTCAAAAGAGAGAGTAAATGCTAAAATGAAGTGTTATATAACATTTTTTGTGCGAGATTAATATTAAGTGGCTGATTTAGTAGTTATTAATGTTTTGCTATGCTAATTTAGAAGAGTTTCTGTTAATGTGGGTTGTTGGAGAATTACCATCATGGTGACAAGTGGTGCATGTGGCTTGGTTTGAGAGCAAGTATGTTAAATGTTTTATATTGTTGTGCTAAACCATTCTATTATTAACATGTTAGCAAATTAGCAAGTTAGCATTTTTTGAATTAGCTTGTTATACCTAGCTAATTTTACACTAATAAAAATGTTTGCATTGGGGTTACATGATAATTTTAAGTTAAATGTATGAGTACAAAATACAAATCTGCAAGTTCTGCTCACTTAAACTTTGAATTTCTTAAATTAAAAAAATGAGGCAACTGATTGCCTCATTTTTTTTTTTTTTTTTTTTGAGTTTTGCCAACTTATACTGGTTTACAGTATATGTATACTATATATTTATACAACAGCCCTGACCCGTCGAGGCATGGACTCCACTAGACCCCTGAAGGTGTGCTGTGATATCTGGCACCAAGATGTTAGCAGCAGATCCTTTAAGTCCTGGAAGTTGCGAGGTGGAGCCTCCATGGATTGGACTTGTTTGTTCAGCACATCTCAAAGATGCTCGATTGGATTGAGATCTGGGGAATTTGGAGGCCAAGTCAACACCTCAAACTCATTGTTGTGCTCCTCAAACCATTCCTGAACCATTTCTGCTTTGTGGCAGGGCGCATTATCCTGCTGAAAGAGGCCACAGCCACCAGGGAATACTGTTTCCATGAAAGGGTGTACATGGTCTGCAACAATGCTTAGGTAGGTGGTACGTGTCAAAGTAACATCCACATTAATGGCAGGACCCAAGGTTTACCAGCAGAACATTGCCCAAAGCTTCACACTGCCTCCGCCGGCTTGCCTTCTTCCCATAGTGCATCCTGGTGTGTTCCCCAGGTAAGCAACGCACACGCACCCGGCCATCCACGTGATGTAAAAGAAAATGTGATTCATCAGACCAGGCCACCTTCTTCCATTGCTCCGTGGTCCAGTTCTGATGCTCACGTGCCACTGTTGGCTCTTTCGGTGGTGGACAGGGGTCAGCATGGGCACCCTGACTGGTCTGTGTCTATGTAGCCCCATACGCAACAAACTGTGATGGACTGTGTGTTCTGACACCTTTCTATCAGAACCAGCATTAACTTCTTGAGCGATTTGAGCTACTGTAGCTCATCTGTTGGATCGGACCACACGGGCCAGCCTTCGTTCCCCACGAGCATCAATGAGCCCTGGCCGCCCATGACCCTGTCGCCGGTTCACCACTGTTCCTTCGTTGTACCACTTTTGATAGATACTGACCACTGCAGACCAGGAACACCCCACAAGAGCTGCAGTTTTGGAGATGCTCTGACCCAGTCGTCTAGCCATCACAATTTGGCCCTTGTTAAACTCGCTCAAATCTAAACGCTTGCCCATTTTTCCTGTTTCTAACACATCAACTTTGAGGACACAATGTTTACTTGCTGCCTAATATATCCACCCACTAACCCACTAGGTGCCGTGATGAAGAGATAATCGGTGTTATTCACTTCACCTGTCAGTGCTCATAACGTTATGCCTGATCGGTGTATATATATCTTCACATTAATGAAGCCTGTGAAAAATTCTCTGCCAAAATGTTAGTTTTACAGTGGTTAGCAGCACTCACAAACACGAAAGAGTTTCAAAACACAAACAGAAAGCATTAGGCAGGAATAGTTACAGCAAACCACTCTTTTACAGAAACCTAAACACTGATAAGAACTGAACTCCTAAACAGAAATTATAGGGCTAAATATACAAGGGTATGCAAAGGAAACTAAAAGAGACACAGGCGAAAACAAACAGGGGCATAATAGGTAACATAGGAAACTGGAACTAACAAAGAGGAGAAACAGGAACCAAAGGAAGCAAAACTAAATGTCAAAATCAACAGAACTAAACATTTCCCTAACAGTTGGGGGGTTGAGGGTGGTTGCAAGTGTGTTGCTATGGCATTGCTAGGGTGATCTGAGTGGTTTTAGCATGGTTACAAAGTGTTCTGGGACTAAATTTTATCTGGGACTAAATTTTTTCCCCTTTGTTTTAGTAATTGTTATATTTGAAGTAATGATAACAATAATACTACTACTACTACTACTAATAATATCATACTGATATATAATCACAAAAGTATGGCCAAATTATGCAGCCCTACAAACAAGCACAGCAAACATGGATTGTTTTAAAATCAGAATTTTTATCAGAAAAATTGCAATTCGATTTCCCCCCAAATCATGCAGTTTTTGCTCTACCATAAAAACTTTAAACAACATTTTGTTGGCATAAAGATTGATTCAGTCATATTTAAATAATGTTTTGACCAGTTAATGTAGATATTTCAACATGACACTTTTTTTAGGTTACATGACAAATCATTTTTTGTGATGTAACACAAGCGGTGCAGGAGCAGTTACGATATACACCAAAAAATAATACTACTTTGGATTAGAGGTTTGTTCACATCCTACATATGATCAATACTTGACTTACAGCAAACAACACTTAAAATGACCAGCATGTCATGCGCTTGAGTTTTGCTCGTCCGTGTCTTTCACATCGGCCGGTGTTTTGTCATTGCTGCTCACTTCTGGAGTTTTGGGCAGTGACTCAGAGTCATTGATGATAGGTGGAGTGGACAGTGACTGCTCACTTTAAAGCCCGTCCCTTGTCTCCTGTTCTCATAATCTCCCACACAATCGTGGACGATCGTCCGTCTGCCGCGCTCGATCAGCCGTGACTGGCTAGGTTTGACGCATCACAACACGCCTCTCCCTGCAGGGCGCCCGCGTAGGTTCATAAGGTCAAGACCCCGGCTGGTGCTGTCGCTCGTTACCCATCATGCTTTGTACCGAATGTGCTCCTCTGCCTGCCTGATGTTCTCTTCCTCAAAGTTTGTATGCCGCCGCTACCGTGTCATGATCGGACAAGACAGCGGGGGGTGGACGGGGCGCGCCTGACTGCTCTTTTTTGACTTTGGAGCGGCTGGAGTGACGCTTTCACAAGCGTCGCGGGTCTCAGGCTGAGGAAGTCATCAGAGTGGCAGGCCTGTCAGATCACGGAGGGCCGGAGGTCTGATCACCGCCATGGCAGGCAAAGAGACAGCGAGCGCCGACTGTGCCGCACTGACAGGGAATATGTTCACACAATTGGCAAGCTGGTGGCAACTGAGTGACTGAGACTTCAAGAGGCATCATCGCGTGAGGATCGCTGCTGGAGGACAGGCGCTTTGAGAAGAGTACGAGAAAATACCTCATTTAACGCAAAATATCTTTTGTGTTCGAGTCAAATCAATCATATAATTACGCATCTGAACATTTAAGTGGCCTTTCGTTTTAATACAAATGCATAAACATATCTATGGTTTTTGTTAAGTCACTTATATCAGTGGTTCCCAACTTTCCAACACAATATTTGAAGGGGGGAAAAAAAGGGTCTGCATTTAGATTTTATGTGTTTTGTAGCGTTTTAATTTAGATTAGGGGTATCAGGGGTTTTATAACATCACATATCAACATAGTGCAAAATGGTATTAAAATTATGTGTAGAAGTCGTTGCTTTGTTATGAGAAAGAATGTCCGCAAAAGTGAATTCATTGATGTCATTTGGAGTAACCAATATAAAGTGACCATTTTGGATCAAGTCATGCGATAAATATCATGTGACAGGATGTGACATCATTCAGACACCTGCAAAGGACCACATGAAGGAAAGTAACTAACTCTCTTTTAACTATTTGAAAAATTCATGTTTTCACTTGCTCATACGCATGTCCCGAAACATCAGGTCATACGGTACAACCGCAATAAAACATGGAAGATGTTGTAATATTTTAAAAACTTGTATTAAATATAAAAGGTTTGATTGTCATTTTGCTAGCTAGCTAGATATCAGCCTGTTAGCATTGTTTGAAAAAATATCGTCATTCGGTATAACCAAAAGTGTCATTCGGTAAAACCGAAATTTTGGTTAAACCGAATGACTTTTTTTGGTGACAAATTTTGTCCGTCTTGTAAAAAATGACAAAAGCAGTGTTAATTGATTATAAAAACAACATAATCTCATTGTTAACACTTAATAAAACTTCAAAATTAATTATACCTCCACCTTTTTTACTTAAACTTAAACTATGTCTTTATAGTTTTTATGCACTTTATCACTTTTTGAATTCCTTATACCTTCACACTGCATCATTACAGTAATTAATTCAGCCGGCAACATGATTTAATTCAGGTGTAGCCAAACCTGTCTCAACTGCCAACCGGCCTTATTTAACATTACACACCGGAGAAACTTTTCCTGAATAATTAATACATTTATTTGCAATCATATATTTTCATCAGTCTTATAGGTGATATGAATTAGTTTTACCATTACACTAATGACTGACACCTCATTTGAATTTCCCAGCATATATTGTGACATGTTTGCAGTCTCTCTCCAGCATTGTGAAGTAAACCTCCGAACACTTTAACAAACATGACAGCCATGTAGAGAGAATAATGAATAATCATTACCTAAAGGTCCACAAATTATTGATGTAAAATAAGCAATGATATTTTTTTCCTCTATGCAATTTATTGCCATTAACAAGTAACTTGCAATCCAATAAATGTCAGTGTGGCTTTCAGTTAATTAAAGGAATAGATATTATATAGTAATGCAGGGTGGCACTTAGATCCCAATTGCCACAGACTGCAATTTACAGTCTGAGCTTTATTTGAAGGGAACCACAAATAATGACCATTAAGCTGTCAGCCAATGGACAGGAGATCACATTAATGAAATTAGATAAGCCGAGCGGTGATCTACACAGCCATCTCGCTAAAGAGACGAAGAGCCTGGAAAAAAAGGGTCAGGACCAATTAACTAACAAAACAATGCCGCGGTCCACTGGCGGTGTGCGGGAAATCTCCCTGTGTTTTCAGGCTGTAGTGGTGCGGTGGTGGTTACATGTGTGCATGGAGACGTGTGTGTGTTTGGTGTGTAGGGATGTGACATGATATGATTTCCTGGACCTCTGTGTGACGCTTCAACCTTCATGCCAAAGGGCTTCACATGCATCTGTACAAGTTTAGACACATACATCTTCCTGTTAAAGAAATCATTTACTCACCCACACGTCATTACAAACACACATGACTGACTGACTTCTGTGTCCGAGCAGCGCTTTTTCTTAAGAAATCCTACAAAAAGGACTTAAAAACAGCATAAAAGCAGAATAAAAATCATCCATATATGCCATATTTTTATTTAAAAATATCTAAACTACCATTCAAAATTTGTGGTCAGATTTTTAAATGTTTTTGAAAGTCTCTTCTGCTCACCAAAGCTATTAAAAGATAAATATTTTGAAATATTATTACAATTTAAAACAGCTGCTTTCTATGTGAAAATATAGTATAGTAAACTGTAATTTATTCCTGTGAATTTTCAGCATCATTACTCCAGTCTTCAGTGTCACATTTATGAGTATTATCAATGTTGAAATTAGCTGTGCTGCTTCATATTTTTGTAAAAAAAACATGATACATTTTTTTTCAGGATTCTTCAGTTAATAGAAAGTTCAAAAGAACAGCATTTATTTGAATTAGAATATAATAAATAACTTTTAATCAATTTAAATCCCCCTCTAGTAAATAATTTTATCTCTTAAAACTCATCTTTGATCCCCAAAATGACATATTTAAATGTTTTTTCCTGTGAAAAAAATTCTTCCTGCCTTAAAATAGCTTGAATGTAACTCTACACCCTTGCTTCATTTAGTATACGTGGATCTATGCATATGCAAATTAGCCCCGCCTCCACTCACTCGCATGAGCTCAGAGATCCACTTGGTCAACTTACTGTGGTAAACTCTGCACAATGGGATTGCTTTTTACAACGCTGCCTTCTAACAATCAGTATCCTTACAAACACTTAGAACAACTCAGAACGTCAGTGGAGAAAGGCATATAGTTCATCATAACATCGTAATATATATATATATATATATGAAGTCATATGATAGCTTTGTTTCAGAAACAGACCAAAATGTAAGTTGTTATAAAGTGAAAATCTCACTTACATATGCATATATTCAAACTTCTTATGCCACATTGCAAACGGCATTGGTTTCATTTGTCTCATACGAACCATTTTATGATACTTTTAACATTTTATGACACTTTTATGGTGCTTTTTGGCCTCTTTTGGAGCTTGACAACCCCTGATCATTATGCTTTATATATGGAAAAGAGCAGCGGAAACATTCTGCTAATCCTCTCCTTTTGTGTTCTACAAAAGAAAGAAACTCGTATGTGTTTGAACGTCATGATGGTGAGAAAATTTCATTTTCTTTTTTTTTTGGCTAAGCTTTTCCACAAATGTCTATTGTGGTCTCCTAGTGCCAGAGCTGGGTATACTTACAAATTGTAATCAGTTATTGATTCCAAATTACATGACAAAAACTGTAGTTAGTAACCTAATCCATTACATTACACATTTATGGTAATGTAATCTGACTACTTTTTGATTACTTTTAGATTACTTTTGACTAAACTCATTTATCACATAGATTTGAATAGGATAATCTTGTACCATATTGATATAAAAATACAAAGAAAATGAAAATATATTCCGCTCTTTATCAACATCATGTAATGTATTAAAAATTACATTAAGTGAGGGTTTCCCAGACTGGGGTTTGTGAGTTTAATGAAAAGCCATTACATAATTAAATCATACAAATTTAACTTTTAAAATAAATAATTTTAAAATAAAAAGCAATCAAAATAAAATACTTACTAAAAAGATTAAAAAAAATATACATTTTATTTGATTACCTGCATGTCACGTGACCATTAACTGACATCAGAGAATTTCATTATTATTATTATTATTAAATTAAAATTAAAATCTCAGGAGGTTCAGCTGACAAAAAAGTTGGCGAACCCCTGCATTGCATGTTAATATGAAATGATGTGAATTTGTACATTTTAATGTGTTTGAAAGACAAAAGCCTTCCAAAGACACTAATACATGATTAAATGACTGAGTGAGTGATAATTCAAATAATAATTAATGTGTTCGTCAGGAGTTGATTAGATATGCAGTGCTGCAATGTTGAGAATACACTTTTTAAAAGTGAAATGATTTCTGTAAATCCAGTGATCAAATGCTGTGTTTTGCTCAGTTTTCAGTGATAGACACGTGACTAGTGGCTGGTCACAAACCTGGAAGACCTTCTGAATGGATATAAGCAGCAGACTCTTTTAGAAAAAAAAAAGAAAAAAGAAAAGATAAACAAAAGAAGTTGTGGTGAGAATCAATGAATTATGAATAATTTACTGCCATTGTGGGAATAACAGGTAATCATGGAATCAATAAAAAAGTAACTGTAGTCTGATTACGAGTATTTTAAAATGTAATATAATCTAATTACAAGTACTTAATTTTAAGAATCTGATACGTAATCCAGATTACATGTAATCAGTTACTACCCAATGCAAATGCCACATATCTCCCATTTTTAGATGTGAAACAAGCCCAGGAAGTTAGTAGCCTAATTGTTTTGATTCGACCCTGACACTAAAAGACATGAGCCGGGCTGCAGAGCTGAGCAGAGGTTCATCCTGTCCTGTCCGCCCTTATAAGTGTGTACACAGCCTTGCATTCCTGTGTATGTGCCCCCCGGCACAATGCCATGGCTGGCACTAAATTAGTGATTAGGGACCCTCTCCTCCGCGTCCCTCCCTCTCCAGAGACGCCCCTAGACTGGACAGCTGGATGCATCAAGAACTGTCACCTTGTCAGAGAAAGTTTTCTCTCCGTCCGCCAAAACTTTCGTCAGTCCGTCAGCCGGTCGTGAGGGGCCGCGTGCTTCCAGTGACGGATGTGCGGAGGGAGGGGGAGGCAGCGCCGGAGTGTGTGACATTTCTGACGGCTCCCCCTCAAATGAGCGTCTCTGCTGCTGTCAGTGCAAGCCTCGCCCCCCGGCAATGACTGTCAAGCCACATGCTCACAGCGGCATGGAGAGGTAGCCGATCACGGAGACACACACACACACACAGTTTTTTTGTTGATGGCTTCTGTGGTCAAATGTTTACGCCGAGGAGGCTTTAGGTTACAAGGCTAATCTGTTGCAAATAATGAACTACTGTTTCATCATGGGGTGTTAAATCCACACATCTCTCCTCTGAAGATAAATGGCCAAAATGACATTTCCTTTTTCCGTCAAGATATTCCTTCCATTCTTAGAAAAGTTCAAGACTGGGACTAACAGTGTATGAATGTGAAATAAACTCAACCTTCAACATGAAGGCAAGTTTTGAGACAGGTTCACCCAAAATTAAATTCTCACCCTCATACCATCCCAAACCTTCTGTTGAACACAAAAGACAGCACTTTTGCTGCATGGAAGGATTGACTGGAAGATTATTAGTGAATAATGACTTAAAGGGACAGTTCACCCAGAAATGAAAATTCTGTCATCGTGTCTTTCCAAACCTATATGATTTTTTTTTTCAGATTTTGAAGAATATTGGTAACCAGTTTTGGTGCCTTCCATTTCTCAAAATATCTTCTTTTATGTACCACAGAAGAAAGAAGGTTACTCATTTTTGGAGCGACATGAGGGAGAGTAAATTATGACGGATTACTTCTGTGTAATTTGTTTCCACCGCAGGAACTTTCCTCAGGAACTAGGGACTTTGGGGTGGTACTTGGTGTGTTTCGACTGCAGGAACAAGGGTCTAAATGAAGTTCCGCGTAAAAATTCACCTCTCAGAAAGTCCCTGCTCACGAGGTAGTACTTTTTCAAAGTTCAGGAAGTTTCGGAAGCAGGACTTGGTTGCTGGACATGTTGATTGGTTGCGTTCACGCAGCTTTTTGATTGGTTGACTCCACGCAGCATTTTATATCAACCAGGTTTGCCAAGTCTGCGGTTTTCCAACATTGTTGCTGCAAGTTGAACAACCCCAAATAACATGATATTTATCCCATGGAATGTGAATTTTACCAGGGAAATCCGCCAAAAAGCAGATTTTACCCCCCGGAGCACGCTTTTTACCGGGGCACCCCCCACGAAACACAATTGGGCTAGTTTTGAGTAGCAATTGGGCAGGTTTTGTTGTGAAAACCTGGCAACCCTAAACCACTATTCTTAAAAGTCTGTTACGATGTGTGCAGTAAGAGTTGTTTGCTATTCGAATCAACGAAGGAGTTTAAAAAATACAACCAATGGAGGTTCAGGCTTTATTAAGCTTTATATGTGGAGGACGAAATCCAGCAGGAACTGGAAAGTCGCGCACAGTTCTACTTCACCGCCTTGCCTAATCTTCATGGTGTTTTAGACCGCGATGGAAACGCAGACAGCAACAGGTCTGGGGGGAAAAAGTTCCTGGGACAAAGGCTCCTGGGCTAAAGTGAATAGAGTGCACTGCTGGACTGCTAGCTTTGTGAGATGATTTTATGATTTCATGATACATTTATGGTGCTTTTGTGACATTTTTGAAGCTTAAAAGCTTCAGTGAACTGTAAAAAATGATTTTTCGAAGTTGTCAAAAGATTATTGGAATACGTTCAGAAAATACTACTTGAGTCATTTCATGTTTAATTTATTGTTACATGCTATTTCTTTGTAATTATTCGTGAAATTTACTATCAGTTTCTGAGTGAAAATTGTTTCAAAATCAGTTTTTTTTTTCATTGTACACATTTACTGTAACTGCATTGACAAGAACAACCAACACATTATTCACAATATCTCATTTTGTGTTCTACAGAAGAAAGAAAGTTATAAATGCTTTGAAGGACATGAGGGTGAGTAAAAACAACACAGTTTTAATTTTAGGTTGAAGTGAACTCTATTGACTGTGTTTCTGGCATAATGTCAGTCACCACAGAAAATCATTTGGATAGTAGATGTAAATGGGTCCAGCATGACAGTTAACCATTTGCTCTGCGAATTTGTTTAAATTATTCTTTGAAGAAGGGAATACTATTGAAAGAAATTGAAAGACTGTGCCATATTGTAACCATAATTAACCACACACACACACACACGGAACAGAACAAGAGTTAAAAGCTATAATAATTTTCTCTGGTAATCAACAGTATGGCATGAATGCTGTCAATAGAGCTTAACTGCACTGAATCTGGATCTTTCCTTAAAGAACAAATTTGGATTATTTGTTAGAACAGATACAAAATTAAACTACAGTTGTATAGCTCATATGCTTACAGTCCTAACTGAACTGAGAACATTTAAATTCATACTGAACTGATATGGAATTCTGCAAAAGTCTACGACGGATTTTCCAAAGCCTGAGATGAATTTGACATTTAACTGTTGAAATTACCATAACGTCAAGCATAACACACTGTGACTTTTACATGAGGTGTATAATTGAAATTCCTCTATCCATCTTCTCAGAGTTCCTCAACACATAACATGCAGCACTTAATGAACATATCATAATAATACAATGTTATTTTACATACTAGAATTTCTAGACATCACACTTTAGCTCCCTCAGGGTTTCAAACTTTAACCTATTGTAGCTGAGCTAAACCCGATAAACTTTAATGGGATTCTTCCGGGTGGATCTATGTGTGTCTGTCATGTTTGTTGGGGTAAACACGGATGGGACATATGCCTGGAGACGGGACGAGCTGCCAATACTCTGGTCATGTGACAGAGACTCGTGTCTGCACACTGAGATGTTGTCAATACGGGGCATGTTGACATGCTCTGCTCATTGTCATGTAATTCTTCTTCTTTGTTGGTGTGCTTCTGAAATGCAGTATTGCTGCACATCCTCCTCACATAAGAAGTAAAATAAGTATTTATTTAAAATCTATTTATATAAATTATATTTTTTAAATATATTGATTTACATAACATGTTTTGGTATTTAAAGGAATATTAACATTTATCTGTATCTTTTTTATATTGTTATTAATTTATCCTGAATATGCTGTCATAGCTGTGTAAGTTGAACTGAAGTCGTTTTTCAGGTAGCTCCTTTAGTCAACAGACGACAGTTCAAGGCTCTCGAGCGTCAGTGAATGTGTGTGTTGTTGTGCTGCTGTAATGTAATACTGCCCCCCAGTGTCTGCTTTCACACACTGATGAACAAACGAGAAAATAAGGTCTGTCCACCTATTCATTCTGTTCAGAACAAGATTTGCCGATCCGATCTGAAGGAAACATTACAACTGAAGGATAAAATATAAAGAAAGCAGCAATATGACATACTAGCCTACAGCATAATTACATAGGTATTTTTAATGATTGAATAATTATAATGCAATGTTAAGCCATGTTTTAATTTTTTTACACCATATTACCATTTAAAATCCTAAAAAATATGTGAATCCAAAAATATAATTATAACTGTGAATAAGGAAATAGTGACAGGACCTATAAGATGTACATTTTCTCTAAAGATTCATATAAATTTAAACCTAAAATCTTGATGTTAAATATACTACTACTACACTGTGAACCCGAATAAGGTTTTAAATGTAGGCAATCAGTTGCCTCAAAAATTTTAAGTTAAGAAATTCAAAATTTAACTGGCAGATTTTTATTTTGTACTCATACATTTTAATTGTTCTTAACTTGAAATAGGCCTATTTGAGTACACTAATTCATACATTTAACTTAAAATGATCATGTAACCTCAATGTAAACATTTTTATTAGTGTAAACTTAGCTAGCTATAACAAGCTAATTCAGAAAATGCTAACTTGCTAGTTTGCAAACATGTTAACATGGATGGATGGATGGATGGATAGATAGATAGACAGATAGATAGATAGGTAGACAGACAGACAGAGAGACAGATAATTTATCACAAAAAAACGAAAACTATGATATTACAGTAAAATAACAGAAAATACAGAAAGTGACATATAAAACAAGACTAAAAGAAAAAGCTGACACACAGGAAGTTTCCTGTTTCTGTTCTGAGTGCCACATTTCATCCTGATATTTGCCTAATGTGTTGATTGATGAGCCATTCTGCTTTCCATATGAACATTTACTGTACACTGCACCACCATCTCAAGCACACCTGAACCACCGCGATCCTCAAGGCGAAACATTTCTGGAAAATCTTCTAATCATTTAATGCACTTTTATATGCGCGCGCTCTCTTTTCTGTCCGTTTAGTGTAAGTGCTTTAATATCTCTCTGTGGTCTTGATGCATGGCTGCCTGTGAAACCGCTCCGTGCTTAATAATGGTAATGACTATATTTCCCTACATCTCTTTCATTAAATCAAGCGGGCTGTAAGTTTTCACATCTGTCCGGCTCCAGCCATCAATCCCTGCAGCTATCAGCGCCGCGCGAGCCCAGACACACTAGGTGCCATTTTGGCACGAGACGAAAGTTTTATATGTGTAAAGGAGCAATCCATTACTGCCGCAAACAGGAATACTGTCATCCCAAGAGTTAGATCAGAACCCAAAAGAAGATTTATGGCTTTAGAGTTAACACATAACATAAAACTGTTGTTATGGCAATTCCTCTAAAGTCCTGCTGGTTGTAGGATGTATTCAGATTTTAACATGAGCAGAATAGCTTATGACTGTTAATAATTGTACTACTTCTGCAGTATGTATAGGGGGAGACCGGGGAGTGTTTTAAGACGGGAAAGTCAGAAAAGATCTATGGTGATGTCATTAATATCATAAACTCCCATCACCCTTTTGAGCTCACAGGAGAAGTGGCGTGTGACTGTGAGCAACACTGTAGATTTTATGACCAAAAAAAAAAAAAAGAAAATTATAGAGAAGATTATATATATACACACAATATTGCCAAAAGTATTGGGACACCCCTCCAAATCATTGAATTCAGGTGTTCCAATCACGTCCATGACCACAGGTGTATAAAATTAAGCACCTAGGCATGCAGACTGCTTCTACTAACATTTGTGAAAGAATGGGTCGCTCTCAGGAGTTCAGTGAATTCAAGCGTGGTATCGTGATAGGTTGCCACCTGTGCAATAAGTCCATTCCTGAAATTTCCTCACTACTAAATATTCCACATCAACTGTTAGTGGTATCATAACAAAGTGGAAGTAATTGGGAACAACAGCAACTCAGCCATGAAGTGGTAGGCCACGTAAAATCACAGAGCGGAGTCAGCGCGTGCTAAGGCTCACAGTGCGCAGAAGTCGCCAACTTTCTGCAGAGTCAATAGCTACAGACCTCCAAACTTCCTGTGGCCTTCAGATTAGCTCAAGAACAGTGCGTAGAGAGCTTCATGGAATGGGTTTCCATGGCCGAGCAGCTGCATCCAAGCCTTACATCACCAAGTACAATGCAAAGCGTCGGATGCAGTGGTGTAAAGCACGCCGCCACTGGACTCTAGAGCAGTGGAGACGTGTTCTTTGGAGTGATGAATCACGCTTCTCTGTCTGTCAATCCGATGGACGAGTCTGGGTTTGGCGGTTGCCAGGAGAACAGTACTTGCCTGACTGCATTGTGTCAAGTGTAAAGTTTGGTGGAGGGGGGATTATGGTGTGGGGTTGTTTTTCAGGGGTTGGGCTTGGCTCCTTAGTTCCAGTGAAAGGAACTCTTAATGCTTCAGCATACCAAGACATTTTGGACAATTTCATACTCCCAACTTTGTGGGAACAGTTTGGGAATGGCCCCTTCCTGTTCCAATGTGACTGCGCACCAGTGCACAAATCAAGGTCCATAAACACGTGGATGAGCGAGTTTGGTGTGGAGGAACTTGACTGTCCTGCACAGAGTCCTGACCTCAATCCGATAGAACACCTTTGGGATGAATTAGAGCGGAGATTGCGAGCCAGGCCTTCCCGCCAACATCACTGCCTGACCTCACAAATGCGCTTCTAGAAGAATAGTCAAACATTCCCATAAACACACTCCTAAACCCTGTGGAAAGCCTTCCCAGAAGAGTTGAGGCTGTTTTAGCTGCAAAGGGTGGGCCAACTCCATATTAAACCCTACGGATTAAGAATGGGATGTCATTAAAGTCCATGTGCACGCAAAGGCAGGTGTCCCAAAACTTTTGGCAATATAGTGTATATACATATGGCTGTTAGAGTATGCAGATTCTGTTGACGTCACCAATAAATTAACAAAATTATTTTGTTTCTTGTTATATGGTTTTATTACATTATGTTGGCACAAATTAAATAAGGCACATTTACTGCATTGTTACAGAAAAAAAAATCATACAAAAATAATTGCTCTCTAGTTCTTTAGATTGCCACAAAGAACCCTTACATTCAAAGACACGTGACATTTGATCACAAACCAGCTGTTTTTATTTCATGGTCAATTTATGTGAAGATATTTAATTACTTCCTGTCCAGCATTAATCCTAACCTTGCCAACACACTCTTTCAGTAGAAAATGCACTTATGCCTGTCACTCAAAATGTGTTGTTAGTAAACTGCAGTCATATTGGTAAACCAAACAAACACAGTAACCTTGCAAGGGAATAAAGTGCATGATTTAAATAGGGCCGTGGTCCAGAATACTGCCCCTGCTGAACCCAGATCACATTTATTCTGCAGGAAGTCTTCACTTGTACAAATGCAACATTCTCACCTTGTGATAAAAAAAAAAAAAAAAAAATCCACAAACCAAATATAATTTCTCTGCATTATTATTAAAAGTGATTTATCAGCTTTAATATCAGAGTAATGAATTGTTTTGTTTGAGGGACAGAGTTTATAGAGATTCATACCATAAAAGACCAATGGAAGTAATCAAAACAGGAAAAAGGGAAGACATTAAAAGAAAAGAAAAAATACACTATTAACTACCCATTGTAACAGCATCTAATCATGTGAAAAAAGTCACCATTAGTAAAGTCACCTACAAACAGAGATGTTTAGCAAATGTAAATATGATTAAAGAAAAAGAAACACAGTTTTGTAAAGAACAAACTAAAATCTTGCTACATCATTTTATCCTTAATTATCCCTTTTATATTGTGACATTCTGAAAGAAAATTAAGTGCTAGTTTAAAAACAAAACAAAAAAACCTTCCACATTCTTTCTGTACAGGTTATTCTAAATGTCTCCCTTTAACCTACATGTTATAAAATACGAAAGTTTCTTCACACATCCGAAATATTCACTAAAGCTGGTTCCTGCCTTATACTTTTCATTGCTGTTTTTGTCATTTCACCCTTCAGTGTTGACACATGCAAAACACCGTTCTTATATATTGTGATTTAAGAGCAACATTTGTAAGTGGAATTAAAAAAGCAACTTCCTCTTCTTGCTATGGAGCACTTTGTGTTTTCCACATACAGACTCTTAAAACCTCTAAAACAGTTTTTTTTTTAACCATCTCATAAACCAAAGGCATGAGGAAACATGTTCACCTTGGAAACCATAGTTCTTGCATTGTCAGGTCAATCAGTTACTTCAACACTCAAACACAATACAGACCAGGACGGGGTGGCGGAACAGATTTACTATGAGCGATTTATATTTAGTCCATTAAGCAGTTGTTTGACATCAGGGGCATCACAACACAACACTGTCCATTTCTGTGGCAGCAGGGTCCACATGGCTTCCTCTGGACTGGGCGTCTTCCTCCTCCACATCCATTGCCACTGCAGAGTCACCGTTGACCTGTGGAGGGCTGGCTGAGGGTTCGGGGTCCTGTGGGGTGTGCAGCGAGTGCTGTGTCAGGTCCTGGCTGATGGTGTGGCAGCGGGTCAGGCTCCTGGACTGGCTGTGGGGCGACTGTGGGTGGCAGAACGGGCCGCTGCTGTCCACCGTTTCTCCTCTCGTCAGTCTCCGTCTGTCACTCTGACTGTCTGGAGTCTGTGATGAACCGTTGAATCAGGAGTCATGTTAGCATTAAAAAAAAGACAGACAAAACCTTGCTATTTAAAATGCCCTTATTATATATATTTTTTTCAGATATTTCCGCAAAGAGAAGAACACAGACGCGCCAGCAGAGCAAATGCTGTACCAGGCTAAGCTCACTGTTTGTGAAATATAGGAAGAAAAATAAATATTGAATTGGGTTTTATATGAATGTAACTGTCTTTAGAAAAGTTTCGATCTCCGTATAAGTAGCCTATTTTATAAGCGCAGTGCTGCTTTGTGTACAGTGGTAACCAAGGAAATGCTATATCGCTGCTGTTCCACAAGTGCCACCTACTGTTAGAGAGTGAATTTGCATTTTCATTCAGTCCATCTAGTTGTTTTGTGCATGTCTTATGTAGCATAATTCCACAAAGCTGTAAAGTCAGACCATGCTGTTTTTTTTCTGTAAATCTTGAAATTATACAATCTAATTTAAATCAAAAACAACTGCTCATGCTCAATGCAGTGGTGCCTATATACCAAATGGCTACACGTATTTTGTTTAAGGCCATTTTGGCCTGTTATAGAACAAATAAAGAAAATAAAGAAAGAAAAGAAACCGGAATCAAATTTGCTCCAAAAAAAAAAAAAAAAAAAAAAAAAAAAAAAAAATCAATAATAAAAAAAAATATTAAATAAAACATTATTTTAAAAATCTAATAAAGTCTTTTCACAGTAAAAACAAGTGCAGTTTTCAAAGAGCAGTGTGTTTTTCTCTCATGTGTAGTTTGTATGGTTAATATTAATGTAACTGTCAGCTCACGAAGGTTTATAAAAAAAAAAAAAAAAAAAAAATTCGGCCCGCACATGGTTATATTTTTTCCCATCCGGCCCTCAACCTAAAATGAGTTTGACACTCCTGATCTTAGCACATGGTCTGAAGCACATGGCGCAAGTGCACGTCCGAATCCACTTTTGCTAGATTAATGACGGAAAAAATGGTCGGCGCCCCCGGTACATGGTCCAAAAGGGTTGTCCCTATTCTCTTAATGAGTCATGGGTGTGTTTTGGGTGTAACATGCAATAAACCAATCAGAGTCTCATCTCCCATTCCCTTTAAAAGCCAGTTCGTTTTCAGTTGCCTCAAAATAGCAACACGCCAACAATGCTCCTGAACAACTTGTTTTCAGACCAGCACGCCCATGGGCGAACAGATGGGTGCGAGTGCATTTGCTATTTAAACAACGTGGCACAGGACGTGAAAATGATAACTGCGTTGGGCTGAAACTAGCAAAAAACACTTGCGTCACACACATTGCACCGGGTGTATAAGACCCTAGCTGTGTCCCAATTCAGAGGCTGCATCCTACGAAGTCCACGAAGGTCAGACCGAGCGTTGCTAAATGGGACGGTCTAGCCTACGGAGGACTGTTTTTGTCGCCTAGCAAATCGTGTCTTACTTACTTAACTTTATTTATTTGTAAAGGGACCATGTACAATTTTTAACATAAATGTTTCCATTCCATGCATTGTACCGGATTTAGCTAAAAGCTAATTTTCACCTGTAGTCACCCCATCTACCAGTATATAGCCCACCCCTAGGCTAGGCTGCAAAGGATCAACTCGTTCTATCCTTCGCAGCCCAGGAAAAGGACGACGCATTTGTAGGCCGCATCTGAAGGAGCCTTCGAACTGAGACTTCGAACTGCTGTGATGTATTTGGCCCTCGAAGGATGCAGCCACTGAATTGAGAAGCAGCTATTGTGAGAAAAGAGCTGGTGCTGCAATGTATATTATGAGAAGTGTTTTCGGACCTTGGATACATGTAAACGTATTATAGGAGACTCTAAAACACAATTAGGAACCTTTAAAATAGCATGAGGTAGACCAAATCATTTTTAAATACATTTTATTATATAAATGATTATGGTGAATAATAATAATAATAATAATATCTAAAAATGCATGATGACTATTATCTTCTTCTGCAAGATAGAATACAAAATAATTTTACTGAAGACAGTGTGAAGAGTAATTTGTGTGAATGAGGAGAACAGACCTGGTCTGCCACTGCTGAGGTGGTTGCTGCTCTATCAATCCTCTTCTGACTCCTGTCAAGAGCAAAAGCTTCTCATAAACAGCTTGAAATGATATTGAGGAGAATTTAATCTAGTCAGCAAGTGAATAATCACAATGGGGATCTTTTAAGATTTTTAAGAATTTAATCCTTTAATTCAGCAAGGATGCATTCAATTGTTCAAAAGCGACAGTAAAGACAATTATAAGTTTACAAAAGATTTTCTATTTCACATAAATGCTGTTTTTTTTTAAACTTTCTATTCCTCAAAGAATCCTTAAAATAATATTAGATATTAGAATGCTTTCTGAAGGATCATGTGACACTGAAGACTGGAGTAATGATGCTGAAAATCCAGCTTTGATCACAGGAATAAATTACAGTTTACTATATATTCACACAGAAAACAGCTATTTCACAATATTATAGTTTTTACTGTATTTTTGATCAAATAGATGAAGCCTTGGTGAAAAGAGACTTCTTTCAAAAATATTTTGAACAGTAGTGTATGTATATTTCACAATGTTATGTCTAAACAAGCCATTAATTGATAGTAAATGTACCTTTGTTTGGTGTGGTCTATGTCTCGTCTGCCACTGTTGGGACTCTCACGTCGTTTCACTCTTTGCACTATTGAGTTTCCTGTTGGAGATGATCATGAGATGCATTATGAATTCAAGTGATGTAATTAAACTGAACTCTATGTATGTCATTTAACACTTACTATGTTACACATTAGGGCTGGGACAATACATTTTTTTAATCGATTAATCTCGATTTGTTAATTTTTTTAATGCATCGTGATTCTCTCTCGAATCGTTTAACAGCAGATGGCACTCTGGGGTAGTTTTTAACAGCATGCTCAAATGCTCATGAAGAAGAGCACTCGTGTGTTCGGCTGAGTCTGAGAATGTATTTGCACCTCAGAATGCTTTTATGATGCAAAATTAATGTAAATACAGCTCACTGCAAACACCCTTCTGATTCACTTCAACCTTTTTGAACTTTATGAATGATTACTTTAGGTTTAAGTGGTGTGTGTCAGGAATTGGAAGCAAGCAGAGTACGGGTGTTTCTAAAGCATGCAGTACCATCTACTGTTAAAAACTAAGCTCAGAATCGATTCGAGAGAGAATCACGATACATTCGGCAAATCTCAGAATCGATCCGGAATCATTTCTAGATTCAGGATGCATCAATTTATTGTCCCAGCCCTATTGTACATCACAGCCTACTACAGCATTTCTGGAGATTAAATAAAACAGTACAAATATATTTCTCGGATTCTTACCCACAATGCCCTCTGGTCCTCTGGAGTGTGGTTTGACCAGACGGACATCCGGGGCATCAGCACAGGCTTTCTGCAGGAGTCTCTGAATCTCTGTGTTCTGCAGAAGCATACACATACTGATGAAACATTTATTTCCAGTGACACGATTTGCATTGTGTGAAAGAAATATCTAAAATAGGGCTATCAATGTATAATAATAACAGAGTTGCCAACACTCACACATTTATGCTCTGTCTCAAGCTATCACCCACTGGCTGGTACCCCTCAAGTAATATTAGGTAGTAAACATCATGCATTTGAATACCTAGAATATTAAAAATCAACCGCAGGCAGTAGATCCTTCTCCTATTTGGCACCTAAACTCTGGAACAATCTTCCTAGCATTGTTCGGGAAACAGACACACTCTGTCAGTTTAAATCTAGACTAAAAACGCATCTCTTTAACCTGGCATACACATAACACATTATCAATTTATATTTTCAAATCCGAAAAGGATTGTTGGGCTGCATAAATTAGGTCAGCCGGAACCGGAAACACTTCCTATAACACCAGATGTACTCGTTACATCAGAAGAAGAATGGCATCTACGCTAATATAATATACTCGGTTTATCCCGAGGTTTACCGTAGTCAGCCGGATCTGGGCCATATCCACGTGAGATCGAGGACCTGCACCTTGACACGACCACAACAGAGCAGAGATTGAGTCAACTAGATCATCCACTCTGAAAGCCTCATCGACACGACAGCCAGTGGCACAGTTCCTCAACAAACCGTCCATACCGGCATGATGAATACAATCCTCAACTGGATGGAACTGGAATAAATACTTTGACTGTTGCGATCCCATCGGACTTATTATGATTCAGGCAGCTATCATAAAGCACTGTTCGCTGTTGGCCAGAGGAGAACTGGCCCCCGACTAAGCCTGGTTTCTCCCAAGGTTTTTTTCTCCATTTTAACACCTGTTTGCCACCTGATGTCTGCTGCCGCTGTCGCCTTTGGCTTGCTTAGTTGGGGACACTTGACATTTGATATTCAACAGTGTTTTGATCTGCCTGCATTGTATGCAAACTGAACTGAGCTGGATGATGACATCACTGTTTACTCCAGTGATGATATAGACAAATTAACTAAATTAATAACTATTGATTCTTACATCAGAATGAATCAATACTGAATTTACTTAAGATGGATAATGACACCATTTTCTTAAAGAGCTGCTGTGCAGCCAAAATTATATACAAGTTATCACTTTGACACAATCTGCATTGTTAAAAGCGCTATATAAATAAAGTTGACTTGACTTGACTTGACGACATTTCCAAAAAAAAAAAAAAAAAGGAAGTGTCTTGTGTGACAATAACTTTAACCTGTTAACTGTCAGCCAGCGTTTTGATTTATAGATATATATAATGGTTTTAATTCCTTAATGCTTTGGAATACAGACCTAATATTGGTCTTTTTTTAAAGAAAACACTGAAATCACCAATCACACCAGACTGGGCTGTCTGACTAATCAGAGCAGAGCAGGCTCTCGGAAAGGAAGGTTTAGACTGAATCTTCAAACGAACCGTTTTCAGACTCTTTGAGAAATAAGGTGATGCTGCAATGTATATTATGAGCAAATTAAAGCGATTTTTGAACTTTTAATGCATCTATTGTAGGAGACTCTAAAACAAAATTAAGAACATTTAAAATAGCATAATGGGGCAATTTAAGATGAAATTAAAAAATGAGTTGTTGTATTTTCACAACCTCAAATGTCATCAAAATCTCACTCCACCCAGGAGATCAAAGCTATTATCAACCCTGATAATAATAATAATAATAATAATAATAATAATAATAATTTATAACAAAAGTTGAATTTACTAATATATGCCCCTAAAAATGTTTTTCTTTCAAAATGTAGTGCATCTTTTAACTAATTACTGTTTAGGAAAGTTTTTATTTTTCATTTTCCGAGAATTGCAAAAATAAATGAATAAACACACACCTTTCCAGCAGTCTCATGAGCGCAGTCGAGGGCGGTCCTCTGTCTCTTGTTGCGCAGGTGCACCAAAGCCCCCCTGTGCAGAAGCAGCTCCACCAGCTGGATGTGTCCCCCCCTCACCGCCTCATGCAGCCCAGTGTTACCGTGGTTATTAGCCAGATTCACCAGCGCACCGCTCTGATGGACAGCAAGGGTGTTCAAGAAGCATTCATTTGCAGAGTACAACAACAATTCATTAGTTATGCAAGTAATAAAAAAAAAAAAAAAACATGACAATGTATAGTAATATATTATAATACATAACAAAAATTATATTTCTGTAGATTAGACCCATATTATTAGTGATATAATATGATATAAATCTGATTATATATATATATTAGGGCTGGGACAATACATCGATTCTCGATACGTGATCCAAGTACATTCTCAGACTAAGCCAAACGCACAAGCGCTCTTCTTCATGAGCATTTGAGTGTGCGGTTAAAAACTAGCCTAGAGCGCCATCTGCTGTTAAAACTAAGCTCAGAATCAGAATCATATATATCAATAGAGAATCTCAGAATATACATATGAATAGAGTACCTCCAGCAAGACAGTGGCTATCTCCAGATTTCCCTTTAGACAAGCATGAATCAGCGCTGTATTTCCATAATGATCCTTCTTATTCAGTTTGGCATTACACTCCAATAGAGCAGACACCACCTGGAACAACACACACACACACACACACACACATTACACTTTTATGGTACTTTTGCATCCTTTTTGAAGCTTGACAATAGGCCTGTCGTGATAGTCGATATATCGACTTATCGCACGATATATGGACATGACAATTTTTGGTGATGCAATATATTGCCCATTATATTTACACAAAAATAAATGTCACCGACATTTTGCTGATCGTGCTGCTTGTCATCTCTCCAAGGCGAAAGCGGGGTTCAGGCAGCTCCTTCATACAGAGCTGACATCGACAGGCGGAAAAATGTGCCATTCGAGTCATCATAGTGTTTTCCTGACAACTACAGACAGTTTGGAAGAATAAGTGCAAATGCACTCAGTTTCCGCAATCCACTGGTGCAAATATAAACATGACAGCGCGAAATGGTGCACGCTCACAGCTAGTTTCACACAGGACGCGGCAGTCACGAGTGTCTAGTTTGTTTTCATAGAGAATGCGTTTTTGCATTCCACAGCGCTGTTTTTCCATGGAAACGTGTTTGTTTGACTGTCGGACTCTCGTCTTTTGCAGCATCTTGTGCATGACGCGGCGCTAAAGTTAAAAGAAGTTTTTCAAACACGCCTCTAGAAAAACAGATACCTCAACAGGCCATACCTGACTGCTAAATCTGTGTCTTTGTTCATATGGACATCTGACAAAAGCGTGCACTCTTACTTTACTGAGAAAATAAGGTCAGGGAAAAACCTATAGATGGAAAATCTCCATATAAGTGCCTTTTGTGCATTTGCAAGTGTTTTTTTCTGCTTGTTATTTAGCAAAGGTTTATTTATTATTTATTCAACATTATTATATTTTTGACGCCTCAATTCCAGTATCTAAATATTCTTAAGAGTTAAGTTCATTGTCATTTGAAAGTGTGTAGGGCTACTTGCATTATTATGCTGTTATGATTATATATTCAGTGGCATAAAATGGTCTTAATATGACAATAATATCGCATATCGCAATTATTTCTGGGGCAATATATCGCACAACAAAAAGTAGTTATCGTGACAGGCCTACTTGACAACCTCAGTTCTTACAGTCTGATATGAGTGAAACTGGATATTGAAACTGGAATAAGAAAAATGAAGGCATTTTATTAATCTGCATTTGATTAGATTGAAAAATATTATCAGAGTTGGGCAAGTTACTTCCAAAATGTAATACATTATATATTACTACACTGTGTTTCAAATTATTATGCAAGTGACATATCAGTAGAATTTCAGTACAATAAACATTCAGATTTTAGTTTTTCTAAGAAAGTGTTTGTTTGTTTATTTATCCATGTCTTTTTAGATAACTGGTATCAATCTCAGACAAAATAATTTGCCAGGTACTTAGGAAACCCTACTTAGGGGTCGTTCCACATTATTAAGCAAGTCACAGATCTCATGCAATATGATATGAAAGATCTTTCTGAAGATGAAAATCATGAAATGGTCCAATGTTGTGCAAAAGGCATGAAAACAACTAATATTGTGTGAAAACTGAATGCAGATGATTGAACTATCATAAGATTTGTGAGTGATTTAGAGCACAGCAGAACTCGGTCAGATAAAGGCTTATTATGTAAATTTTCTGTCAAACAACTTAATTGTATTAAAAGGGCAGCTATAAAAAAGCCAGTGTTGAGCAGCAAACAGGCATTTGAAGCTGCTGGTTTCTCTGGAGTCTTGAGAACCTCTCCATGCAGGCTGGCAGTTATGTATAAAATTGCGTTTTAGCCACCACTAACCATTTACACCATAAACATTTACAGTGGGTGTAGAAATACATTTTCATACAGTTTTATTGCTGTGGTGTTTTTTTGCAGCATGGGATAGTGCATAGTGCATTGTATTTCAGAAGGCACTATCCTCCTTTTTATACCATAGCTGAAAATGGCCAGTTATGAACTCCACATATCTTGCAAAAGTCATTTTAATACCCTCAGAGACCCTAAAGGGACCTTCCATCTCACTTCCCAATATTCCAGCCCAAATCATCACCCGCCAGCTCCCTGCTGACGTCACAGTCTTGTTGGAACGTGGTAGCCATTCACCAACCATCCAGAAATCCATCCATCTAGACCATCCATTGTAGTACGGCATTAGTCAGTGAATAAAACTATTTAAAAATGAGTCTTCATGTATTTCTAAACCCACTGTAAATGTTTCTCTTTGTGAGGTTTGGTTAGTGGTGGCTGAAATGCATCTTTACGCAGAACTGCCAGCCTGCATGGAGAGCTTCTTGAGACTCCAGAGACACCAGCAGCTTCAAATACTTGTTTTCTGCTCAACACTGGCTTTTTTTTTTTTTATAGCTGCCCTTTTAATACAATTAATTCTTTCCTTAATAAGCCTTTATCTAACAGAGTTCTGCTGTGCTCTAAATCACTCACAAATCTTATGATAGTTCGATAATCTGCATTCACTTTTCACACATTAGTTGCTTTCATGCCTTTTGCACAACATTGCACCATTTCATGCTTTTCATCTTCAGAAAGATCTTTCTTCCTCCCCATATTGCATGAGAACTGTGACTTGCTTAATAATGTGGAACAACCTCTTTAAGTAGGGTTTCCATAATTTGGAACACAGTGTAGTTACACTACAATATTACTGTCTCTGAATTGTAATGCGTTACACTACTTTTGTTTATTGCTACTGAAGGGGGTGGATTCTGGAATCCACTGCCGCTTAAATACATATATTTTGAGTGATTTATAATCAAGTTATTAATCAACATTTATCTTTCTAAATATTAAATTATTTGAATGACTTCTTCAACTTATGTTAAAGCATTTATTTTCCTTTTCATCTTCAAACACTAGAGAATAATGATGTATATTGTCTGTACCTCTCACTGAGAGAAGTACAACTTAGCAGTATGTTTTGAGAAACTTGGGCCTGGACCAACTTCAACCTTGAAGAAGCTGTGAATCATGTGTATCTGTGTATGTGCGTTAAGTGTTCTGTGCAGATCCTGTATTGGTACTGGTGGACAACTGGCACTCTGCTTGAGACCTGCAGACACCTTTTCATGACTTAACAGGACATCCTGTGCCTAAGTTCAGGGACCGATTGCCAGCATCCTGACGAATGGAGATATGCTTCTGACTATCTGTCCATGTGTGGAAGATTACTAATTTTGTCTATTTTTCTTAGCCAATCAGAATCGTTTAACCTGAAGTAATGATGTATTTAGTGGACTCTGTTAGAGTATAATTGTTGTGGAAATGTGAATGTACGCAGAGCGGCCTACGAACTTTTTGTGAGACTTAAAGCTGGCTTCTGCTGATGAAACTGCAAACTATTCTTCAGTAACATTTTCTTCAATTTACTTTTTTAAACTCTGACTCCGGGTCTTTATTTATCATATCTGGTCTTTTGGGTCTTTAACTGTAAAATTCCCCTACACTGCTCATTATACATCCAGCGGAGGACGATGTGGTATAGCGTAACGACTATGTAGGCCAGTGATCCTCCAGGGGGGCTTTTTTTTAAATAACTTAAAATTAATTTAAATATAGTAATATAATTTTTATATTATATTACATATTATGACTCATTTTCTCCTCCAACTTCAAAATCATCCGATATTGTTGTTTTATCTTTTTTTTGTAAAGGCCGTTTGACTTAGTCTTTGCACGTTCGCTTTGTAGACACTGGATCGGTACTTCCGCCTACGTCACACATGACCTTTCTAACGTGATTACGTAATGCGCGGCTCATCGCAGAGCAGTGCAAGATGAGCATTTGTGGTTAAAAAGTACATAAATTTTATTTTTTTTAGAAAATGACTGATTGTTTCTCTAGATAAGACTCTTATTCCTCGTCTGGGATCATGTAGAGCTCTTTGATGCTGCACTGAAACTGACATTTGGACCTTCAACCCGTTGAACCCCAGTGAAGTCCACTATATGGAGAAAAATCCTGGAATGTTTCCTCAAAAACCTTCATTTCTTTTCTACTAAAGAAAGAAAGACATAAACATCTTGGGTGACATGGGGGTGAGTAAATTATCAAGAAATTTTCATTTAGAAGTGAACTAATCCTTTAACATACTCTTTTAATCATTTACACTGCAAAATGGCACGTACACACAAAAACTACTTGTTAAATCCAAACTGTTTGCCGACGCTTTTCAGAGCAGTACTGTTGATCTGTAAGAGAGGTGATCTGTGATTGGTCAGGATGTGCCCACCTGTATGTGGCTGTTCTGGCAGGCCAGGTGAAGTGGAGTGGCGCTCTGGTTGTTGCGGGCGTTGATGTTGGCACTGTGGTGTGTGAAGAGAGACACCAGAGCCGTGTGCCCGTGCAGCGCTGCCACATGGAGCGGTGTGAAGCCGTCGGCACTGCTGCTGTTCACACCGAGACCAACCGGCTGCAGATGGGCTGCTTTCTGAACACACACAGACTCCAAGTTCAGTTAGCACACAGTGTTTCTCAGTTAATTTCATCGTCTTGCAATAGTAACCTACTTTTGTTTATATCAGAAATGGACTGCCTGGGTGCTAATCTTAAAGGGTCAGTTCACCCAAAAATGTCATTTCTGTTATTAATTACTCACCCTCATGTTGTTCCAAACCCCTAAGTCCTTTGTTCATCTTCAGAACACAAATTAAAATCTTTTTAATGAAATCTGAGATCTTTCTGTCCCTCCATTGACAGTCTACGCAACTACCACTCCATGTGACTCCATTTGTTTAACCTCAATTTTATTAAGCTACGCAAATGCTTTGTTCGTGCAAAACAACAAAAGAACAAAAAAACAATTTACAGCTGTATTTACAAAATATTAATCTCAAACGCATGTTCACGAGAGCACCACAACACATGCGTGTTGTGTTGATGTGAGAGCAGACGTTGTGGGAGATTAATATTTTGTAAATAAAGTGGTAAATTATGTTTTTTTCCCCTCCCGCAAAGCACACTTCATAAAATTGAAGTTAAACAAATGAAGTCACATGGATTACTTTAATGATGTCTTTACTACCTTTCCAGGGCTTGAAAGTGGTAGTTGCGTAGACTGTCAATGGAGGGACAGAAAAATCTCCGATTTCATTAAAAAGATTTTCATTTGTTCTTCATTAATGACAGAATTTCCATTTTTGGGTGAACTAACCCTTTAAAGGATCATTTAAGGGAAATTTTAACAGAGATACGTGTGTTGCACAAAAGACAATGTTACCATCCGTTAGTTTTAATTGTAGGAGGAAACTAGTTCATTTCAAGCTTTTTTGTGGTATTTTCATCTTCCAGATTTAAATTCAGCATCACTGACTGAGTCATATAATTATTCATGAGACTGCGTGTCCTTATCCTATGAGAAATGTCTCACTGAATTATTCACAGCAGCACGCTCTGATTTCCTATGACAGACGCTGCAAACTGTGATATCGCATACAGTCAGAGATACATTAATGGGTCAAAAATTAGTGTGCGTTTTTAGCTTTGTAAGAGTTTCTGCATCGCATAAGTTCTCTTCAATAGATCCTGAGTCTTGAGTCACTGATTATAACGGGTTCTGTGTGTCGCTCCGCTCGCGTAAAGGGGTTACCCTTTATATCAGGTGTCTAACTACTGTTTTATACTGTTTACAGTATAAAAAACTTAGGTAAAAACATGCATTTACACGATAAGTGCGCATTGCATCAAATAATTCATTTAAATATATATATATATATATATATATATATATATATTTGTCTGATGTTCAGGTGCATGAGTGTGTGTCCAGACCTTCTGTGTAGGTTCACAGCTGGAGCACTGGCACAGAGGATGGCACAGCTCTGTCTTAACTGGCACTGTAACTTCCTCTTCTTCTGGCTCCTCATCCAACCATTCCAAAAGATAACGCACCTAATATACACACACAGACACACATACTGCCATTCTGTGCTGAACTGTTATTATCATTAATAAAGCAAGATTATAGCAAGACTCCACTTTGGCAAGGTTTATGTGACCCGAAATGAGCTCACCATCTCCACATCTCCATCAGCCACAGCTCTCAACAACTTCTCCACCTGTTCATCAAAAACAAGACAGAAAAGGCATAATAACAGGGTTACATGAGTAAAATTTACAAAAAAAATTCTCCACAAACACATTGATAGTTAAGTAATGATGCATGCTTTTTTTCAACAGTCAAATTCCCATTATAAATTACACACCCACATTTTCTTTCACTTACCCTCTCTAATACTCTGATGCATCCATCAAGCATTGACTTTACATAATTTTCACAACTTTGCATTTGCGATAATTTTTGGTGCTTGAAGGGGAAATCAAATTTACCTTGATCTTTTGTCATGTACAGTAGGAGGTCTTTGTACCATTAAAACATCATTACATAGTTTAAAACAACATCTTCTGTACAAGCCGAGAATTTATTTAAACAAGCTCCAAAAATGGCTTGTTTAGATATTGTGGGATCTGTGATGTCACACAGGCAAATATATTTGCATATGACTGCCTCTAGAGCAAGACATTGACAAATACTTTACTTCATCACACCATATACCCCGCCCACTGGCTTTCAGTAACTGTCACCACATGCCCGTTCAATTTCTGACATATGCATGAGCTACTCCTGACAACAGGACAAATGGAAGAGTAAAGAAATGTTTGCTTGACGTGTCCGGTTTAAACAGTGTGTTTGTGTCTGTATTGTCTTCAGAAACAGGAAGATGGTTCATTTTTAATAAACCTCCACTCAGATTGTGTCAGAGGATATGTTTGTTCAGACCATTTGACTGCAAACTACTTTGTAAACGAGGCACAATTCGAAACTTTTACTGAAAGAAAAGAATCCAACTGTTTTGGACATCTACATCACAAACTGTAAGTTAACAATTTCATTATGCTTTGTCTGTAAATGATGGTTTTATTCATAGTTTTTAGTCATGTGACTGGCACGGAGACCTGGAGGGCAAAACATCCACTGAACTGCAGGCCTGTGAATTTCCTATCTCAAAGGAAGAAAAAACAAAACAAAGAAATGAACAAAATTTGAACAAAATGCAAGTCTTGGCCACTTGTGTTTGATATACAGCACCAGCTGCAGTATTTCAATCATTACAGCGGGACATTCTGAAACACTTAACGTGAAAAACACTTGCCTTAATGTACTAAAACAGTACAATTTAAATTCAAATGCATACTATATACAGGCGAGATGAGCCCAGAATATGAATGCAACATGCTAAATGGTTAAGCGTTTTCTTTTTTAATGGTTTTCTATGGAATAACGCTTAACGAGAAACTGCAGATTGGGTTCATCTGCTTGCCTGTACATAGTATGTGTCTATTGAATTTGGTCTTTTAATATCACTATCTTACTACATTAGTACTTTCTACAAACCTGGTAAAAATGACTGGCCGGGAATGGAGGAAAGCCTAGTTTTGCCCTTCAGGTGGGCCTGACATCACGTGAAAACTATGAACATGGATAATGTTTTCAAAACCCATACTCACATGCAACAGCGAGAGGCCTGTTGATACTGTATTTTTTTCATGCAATTGTGTCAGCCATTTACAGTGGCCATTCACTGATATACCCCCTAAAATTTCAGACCCAGGGCCAGAATACATTCATTTTTGGGATTATATGACTGTTTTTCTGTGCAAAAACAACTTCATTAACATTATGCAGTACTCCGCATAAACAAGTACACATCCTCTGAAAAAATTTCAGCAATTGTTCTTTACTGTTTACGTAAAAGACATATTAAGGTTCCTTAAAGATTTAATTTTCCAAAGCAATGTTTTTAAATGTAAAAATATAGCAAAAGTAACACAGAAACTCAGAGAGTGGACTTGTGACAAAGTCCCTGAAACACTCAGGCCTTCACTTTAAGATTGTAATATATTGTAGAAATGTAGAGAAATTCTGGAATTCACTGCTGCTTCAATATATATCTTTTGAGTGATTTATAATCAAGTTATTAATCAATATTTATCCTTCTAAATATTAAATGACTGAATGTTGATGGGTGTTGAGAACATGTTATCAGTATGTTTTAGGGAAGTATTCTGTTCAGCCAACTTCAACCTTAAAGAAGCTAAGTGTCTGTGTATGT
This sequence comes from Ctenopharyngodon idella, assembly GCF_019924925.1. Classification (NCBI taxonomy): domain Eukaryota; kingdom Metazoa; phylum Chordata; class Actinopteri; order Cypriniformes; family Xenocyprididae; genus Ctenopharyngodon; species Ctenopharyngodon idella. The sequence goes on along the minus strand of NC_067243.1, from coordinate 26,533,106 downwards.
GTGCTAGTATTTTTGTTACAGATCCTGTATTGGAAAGGTGGACAAACTGGCGCCCAGAAACGCATATCTGTGACCTAGGTCACTCCGTGCCTAAACCAGGGTCCTGGTGTCAGCCGTATAATCGATGGAGATGTGCTTCTGCCAAAAAATTCATTTAGTCTTTGCCAAGGCCTATATTAAAGGATTAGTTCACTTCTGAATGAAAATTTCCTGATAATTTACTCACCCTCATGCCATCCAAGATGTTCATGTCTTTCTTTCTTCAGTCGAAAGAAACACATGAACATCTTGGATGACCATGGGGGTGAGTAAATTATCAGGAAATTTTCATTTCAAAGTGGACTAATCCTTTAACAAAATATATACTTCTGGTAATCCATACTCTGGTCTCATGAGACCAAAGTCATTCATTCTAACAGCATCAGTGGTAGTGAAGTTCTTATATAGGGGTGAATGAGTGCTGAAGGAGTGGGAGTTGTGCTTTATCAATGCTGTCATAAATTCACACACCATTTTGTTATGTAATACAAAATCTTTGCACAGAATATGCTCCCTTTTCTTTATTCCCTGTGTTAGGCACTTTTTCAACATGACATTGACAATGACATTTTCTCAAAGTGGAAATCCTTCAGTGGACGAGTATTTCACCTTAACATTACACTATTGGGCAGCTGTGGTTGAGTTGAGCAACTCTTCCCATCACACACCAGGGCACTCAAGGAGGTCACACACCAGTTCAATAGAAGATATGTGAAAAAGATATGGAGAACATACGGTGTACTAGAATATTACATGTTTGTTGAATATAATCAACGGCGTACTCATTTTTGCAACCTTTCATTAAAGCAAAATTGGCTAATTTACCTATTTTACAGATGTTGATGACATTGATGTGTATATATATATGTTTAATACATTTCAATTTTGCCATCTTTCCATGAATTGTAATAGAAATAGAATTTAGTTTCCCATTAGTTTCAGATGGGGTGTGCTCATTTATTCCGAGCAGTGTAAGTGATCCTCAAGGAACATTAAAATGATCTCATCTTGGAGAAGTGTAATGCTAAGATGTGTCCTCCAGATGGCGATGCCAGTACCTCTTTGTGTCGGGTGCGTTCGGTCTCTGGCGGTGTGACCTCAACACTCCATGATGATGTGCTGGACATAGACGAACGTCTACTGCTGCAATCAGACGGCTGAGGAGAGCGACTCGGAGACTGCAGGAAGAAAGAGACTACAATTTGATCAACAGGTCTGCTGCTAAAATACTTTCCCTGTAAAGATTTCTTCTAGTCAATTGGACATCTTTCTCTGTTGCTCAAGACATTTTGAAATCTGTCAGAATGGGTTCATCGGTTGAGACATGGATGAGTGGCGAAATGTCTAGAACGGGGTTTCTCAAAGGGGTTTGTGAGGGAACTGCAGGGGATTTCTGTGATGATGAAACCCTAAGAATTCATTATTTTGAATGAAATTTAAATAATTAAAAAGGGATGCACGATAATTGAGATTATAGCATTTTACCAGTATTATACCAAAATAAAAGCTTGATGATTTAAAATGTTAAAAGCTCAAGGGTTTAAGAAATCAAGAATTTAAGACATAGATATTACTATTGTAACTTATAGTATAAAATAAAAGTATTATTATTATAATTATCAAATATTAATTTATTTTATTTTACAGTACAATTGTAATTTGCATCAGCAATATATTTCGGTCTTAAATTTTATAATTAGACTTAAAATATAATTGGACTTACAATAGTAATAAATAAATAATAACAATGATTTAATTTGATTGAGTTCCTAAAACACCAGTGTGAATGTGATGTAAACTGAGATACTATCACAACTAAAGAGAGGTTTGAGTCAGCTACAACGTGAACATGTCATTACATTTGTGAAATATTAACTTAAAATCTCAATGGAAACACGTCCAACTGACAAGAACTAACTTTACTACACATTTAAACAATTAGTTTCAATTTTAAGCTCACCTCAAATCCACTTTCCCTTTTACTGGAGTCATTCTGTTTGCGCTCCAACAATGACAGAATCTATAACATAGATAATACAGCATAATTTACAAAACTCTCTGATAAAAGTAAAACAACATAATTCTGTTAACTTACACAACCAATTCTAGTTACAAGCTGATGAGTAACCTAAATGATCACAGACACCTTCAATCTTTTTGCTCCACTGAGATATGTTTGAAGGTGATGCCATCAAAACCAAGGCACACAATCTAGACCAGGGGAGTCCAATCCTGATCCTGGAGGGCCACTTAACTGTTTATTTTATTTTTTTTTTTTGGCTATCCAGGCAAGTTCGAGATTAGTTTGAACAATCTTTGTTTTTTTCAGGCTCAGGAAGGTGGATTGGTGTTTAGCAGTGTTAATAATATATACATACAAATACAAGCTTCAATATATAAAGCTTTTAAAATGACTAAGTTTATGTTTTCTTTTGAGCTCTTTGTGGACCTATATAAATGAATTAAATTCAGTTAATTCACTTGCATTGACATAGTCAGACATTTTCTTTCAGCTGCCTTTTCGAACTCTTGCTGCAGCAGCAGCATTTAAATGCGTTTAAATTCACAATATTTTTCATAACAATCACCTAGTATCTTCAACAGAGAGGTGATTTGTGCTGGCTCTCTCATGAAAAGTGAATCAAACCGACTCTCTCCATGCTCTGTGTTAAAGATTAGTTCACTTTCAAATGAAAATGACCCCAAGCTTTACTCACCCTCAAGCCATCCTAGGTGACTTTCTTCTTTCTGATGAACACAATCGGAGATATATTAATAAATATCCGCCTTCCTTATTCAAAGAAAGTGTAAAACTCTCACAGTTCAAAAAGCTTATGCTACGTCCTACGCCTTCCCTATTCAATTTAAGAAACAAGTTTAACTGACGCGACGCCAGTTCCGTTTTTTTCATAACTTGTTAAATATGGATATATTTTTTTACACAAAAGCATCGCTTCGCTTCAGAAAGCCTTTATTAACCCCCGGAGCCGTATGGATTATATTTATGATGGATGCACTTTCTTCAGCTCATTCTCGTTGATCCTAGCTCATTTCCATTATAAAGCTCGGATGCGTCAGGATATTTATTAATACATCTCCGATTGTGTTCATCAGAAAGAAGAAAGTCATATACACCTATGATGGCTTGAGGGTGAGTAAAGCTTGGGGTCATTTTCAATTGAGAGTGAACTAATCCTTTAATGGCTGTTCGCTGCACATCACACTATCAGATGCACGCGCTTCAGAGTTAATCACTGAACCTAATCTAATCCAGGTTGGATTTGTCAATTCTAAACCTTAGCTAGCTTCATGCAAAAAGCCACTGCAGAGTTTAGCTCCAACACACCTGCCTGGAAGTTTCTAATGATCCTAAAGACCTTGATTAACTGGTTCAGGTGTGTTTAATTAGGACTACAAGTAAACTCTGCTGGATCGTAGCCCTCCAGGAGCAGGACTGCACACCGCTGGTCTAGACTGTACCAAAGAGCTTAGAACTCAAGAGGCAACACTTTGATACTTTTTGGGTAACTAGATGGCACTCCGGTAGCGCGGTCGCCATTATGGGGTGAAAATACTAACTGGACCATAGAATCCTTCACGTCTTACGCACCCAAAATCGGCGAATTTCACTGCCAAATCAGAAGCGCAAAAGAACATTTTTCAAATGAAATTATCAGTAAATTGTATGGCTCCTACAGTAAATGTTGTATTGTCTTATATGTTTTATTTTACTAGTTGTGGAATCCAACCATTCAACTATCTGAGGTAACGGATTAGCTTACTTGATTAAGTATTTCCATTTTATGCAACGTTATAAATTTATTAATAGTAAATTAATAATTAATAAATTTAAGATGATTATGTTTGCATCAAACAATATATTTCAGACCTAGTGGAGTAATAGTAATAGTATCTAGGTCTGAATTGAAATAGGCTATGTTGTACGTTTTAATGGATCACGCTACAAACATAATGATCTTCTAATACATGATGCATTGCTGTGTCTGTTATCGCATAATTCACACTTTTGGATACTTTTGCTTTAACGGACATTAGACAACACTGCAAAATCAAGCTGTTATATTCATATATTTATTGTCCAACATTCCCAATTTTTCTGATGCATGTCCTTAATTTAATTTCATATGTTGCTAATAATTCATTGTTTATAAGCCTTTTAAAGAATTTTAACCCAGACTGACTGGGTTTCTAGAGAGCAAAGGTTTTGTGAAAAAAGTGGAAGACTTAAACACAGTGTGTAAAATAAACTGTTAAAAGAATTTGATGATCACTAGTGATAGTATTTTATTCTGTGTTGTCATCATTCAGGTTGGATTTCAGCTTTAATGTACGTTTTTTTTAACAAAGCAGCTGATATTGCCATAGAAACTAGTGGACTGCCGACTCGCTTTCACCACAAAATGGCGGAAACGCAGGGCCGCTGCTGGGCGCCGGTGTTTCAATGGAACGTTCTATTGAGTGTCGCTTCTTGTTAGTGTATATTCTTTGACTGTACGTAATTCTAACCTTGGAGTTGAGGGCACAGTGTAAAGGAGTCTCCTTGGCTTTGTTATGGATGAGTGTTGATGCTCCATTCTCCAGGAGCACTTCCATGATGCCCTCGTAACCCCAGCGAGCGGCGATGTGGAGCGGCGTGTCTCCCTTATCATTCTGAACGTTCAGTCGACAGGAGTGCAGGTCAAAGTACACCAGTGCCTTCACACACTGAGACAGACATTTACATTAAGAATGAAATACCTACATTACATACACCACACAGTCTATCAGTTTTAAAACTAAATGTTCACAAATGTAGTTACTAGTTAGTTTAATATAATTTCTTCTATTACAGCTTAAAAGGCTCAGTTTAATATGATCTCTGGTTCTTTTTGGTCAAAAATGACAGAAAATTTTACGTTTTGAAATTTTTACATTTTTTGCTTCACTCACTTACACACACACTCACAGGCACACACATACACAACACACTATTATACACACAAATGAACTGGTGTGGCTGTAACAATGGTAAAATTGAGCCAAAAGACTCAAATAAGAGGTTGAAATCAGATCAGACCCAGATTTATTAAGCTGTGATAAAACATACCTGTTCATTTTTGTTACATTTTAATTGAATTTTGATGTTATGTGTAACAAAATGATCTCTGTGTTCAGGTTTGACTGTAGTAAAATGAATGCAAAAACCGACACTTCAAATCAACATTAACAAAAAAAATCTAAACCTTGAAAAAGGTAGTCTTTGAGAATGTCTGAGTATAAATCCAAATCCACAACTTAATAAAAATAAGTATTTATGTCTAAAAACGCTAGATAATTTATAAGCCACATTATATAGACCTATATAGGAATCTAGTGGTTACACAATGGCATTACATAAGTTTTTCTCTTTTTACTCCCACCAGATGGCACTAATCTACCTTCAAAAAACTGAATTTTAAATGCCTTGTCTCTATTTTAAATTGAATACTGTTTTAATTGAAAAATAATTTTAAAATATATTACAAAAAAATTGTGTATTATTTTCAATGGGGAAACATAGCTAATAAAAACTGTATAAATAGTGCATAGTATCATAAAATACCCTCAAAATTTTAAATAATAATCAAAAAAATATTATTGAGCAAAAATATATTACATTGGTTTTCCTGAAAAACAAAAAAGGTTACATATCAAGGCTTCTGTCATTTTTGACTGCGAAGGAGCCAAGTGTGACCCCTAAACGAAGAGGACCAGAGGGTTAAAAGATAATAAAACTACTATGTACTGTGTCTTACATCTTCGTGTCCATACATGCAGGCCAGGTGTAGAGGGGTGTTTCCATTGTTATCCTGAGCATCTGTGTTTGCCTTATAATCCAAGAGCAGCAGCTACAAGAGCAAACAGGAAGACCAATGAAACAACAAATATAGGACAATGTACAGGAGTTTTATGAAATATGATGAAAAAAAATAAAAACTAACATAAGATACTAGGAACTAAACACACAGTTCTGTAACTACAACATAATTATTGACACAAGCTAGATTAAGTTCTGACCGTGACCCCCTGGTAGCCCTTCTGGCAGGAGAAGTGTAACGGTGTGAGCGCATGGTAATCCGTGGCATTCACCACAGCTCCCTTTGACACCAGCAAATCAATCAGCAGGGACTGACCTGGTTACAAGCACAACATCTGTGTGAAATCTGAAGATTCATGTGGCAACATTTAAAATAAAAATGACAAAAATACAACAAAATCTACCCCATTATAAAATACCAGATCTATCATGTGAAAACAAATCAAACAAAAACAACAAAGACAATCCTCACCACAAATAGCAGCAACATGTAGAGGAGTATAGCCTCTGTCATCCCGAGAGAATGGAGTGACTATGGATGGGTCATTTAATCTCCTGAACCAAGAAAGTGACAAGAAAGACAAGCAATGCAATACTTTAACACTTCACGAGGAAAATAGATTCAAAGTACATTCATCACTTTGTGGTGGTCATCAGCCCAACATATTGTCATTTCTGTGTCAAAATTAATTTGATAACAAAATTAAAGATTGCAGTGTTAAAGGGGCTATATGTAATAATTTTCATGTATTAATCACGTTTTTATTGCCAATGTGTGAACAAGTACTAATGAAACTTAAAAAAACGAGACCTTCCACAACTTCCTAGCAGTGTTAATTTCGTTGACGAATAATTTGTGTCATAATTTTCGTCAACGACATTTTTTCACGGACGAAAACAAGACGATGACTAAATAAAAATGTGTTTTGAATGACTAAAACTATGACTAAAATCCACTCTAATTTTCGTCAACGAATAAAAAAGAGATGAAAATGATAGAGAGGGATGATTTGGGAAGATATCCAGTCAGGACTGCCGTCCTGTGTGGAAGATGAGCACATTTGAAGTGTAACGTGCTCATCTAACCACGGGAAAAAGCGGCGCTGTTGCGAGCTCTACAGGCTCGCGCAGCAGCACTTCAGACTGCTTCGCAATTAATGAATAGCGCACATTTATGCCAAGCGATTGCTTATAAGCTAATGTTAATGAATTCTGACAATGTTTACTACACAATGTTTATATGGTAGTATGTTTTAGATGGCTGTAAGAATGCATATTTTATCTCCCTCATCTGAACTTAAATGAGCAGCCTGCTACTGCTACAGTGCAGACTGCAGACATTTCAGAATAAGAGTCACGGTGTATTTCGGGATGGTTTATAGACCTAATGGCGCCAGAGAAACAAGCGCGCCGCCATCTTTATAATATTGTCTCTGAACTTCCGTTTTTGCGGTAGCTCTGTATATTTCTATGGCATCGCTGTCAAAGAATAACTAGCTGGCGAAGTGGATTTACTTGTTGTAGAGTTAATAAAAGTTATCATGAGCATTGTAATGTTTAAAGCAGATGTCTTAACAAATGTCAGTAGACCGGGAAGATTTTAAAATGAGCAATAAAAAATAAAAACTATATAGACATTTAAAAGCAAAAACAAAGACATAAACACAAAAAATTACTAAATCTTTTAACTAAAATTACAATGAAAGCAGAAAAACTAAGAAACAAATCTAATCAAAATTTTAAACAAAAACTATAATAGTACCTCAATTATAAGTGTCTCAATCCCTGACAAGTACTGAATTGAGCTCTTTCGTGTCTTTTTGCACTTGAATGGTCAAAAAACGTCCGCTTTGGTGAGTAAAGTACAGTTGGTTGTCTCAAGTGAACATAAACAGTTTATAGAGTATATCAGATGTATATCAGTGTATTGGATCTGTGAATTGTTAGAAAAATGCTTACTTAATGTATTACAATTTAACTAAATTAGATTTTAATTGAATAAATCTACTGTAGATTTAGTCGACTAAAACTAGACTAAAACTAAAACAATTTCCGATGACTAAAATATGACTAAAACTAAATGGCATTTTAGTCAAAAGTCTATGACTAAAACTAAATCAAAATTTGCTGTCAAAATTAACACTGCTTCCTAGTTTGTTTATGAAAGGAAATGTAGGTGGGGGGAGTGAATGAACAACGCTCTCTTCCACTCTCATTACCCACAACTGAGGTGCCCTTGAGCAACCCCCAATCACCCGTCGGACGTCACAGCAAAAACGGCTGCCCACTGCTCTTGGTGTGTGTTCATGGTGTGTGCACTTGGATGGGTGAGTATGGGACACCATACTTGGCTGTACGTCACTTCACTTTAAAAAAAAAAAAAAAAGTATGCCAAAAGAGCCATTCTGTACTGTAATGTCAATGTGTCATACAAAGAAAAGGGATTAATTCAAACTATAGTCACACATAGCCAGATCTGAAAGATTATGTGTATTTTCAGTCAACTTTAGTCAGATGCATTTACATTGTGACTGTGCCTCAGATGCAATCAACTCTTTCTGTGTCTGTAAAGGTGTAAACCAAATGGCCCATATTGACAGAAACTGATGGGTGTGAATGACAAAGAAACAGCATTGCTCAGAATAGATTGCAGGTACTGCCTGTGACCCTGCTTGCACAGGGAGCGTGCCTTGTAACCATGGAGACATTTGTGAGAGACGCTGCTTAATATCATTGCGCCTGCTGCAGCCATGGTACGGCAGCAAAGTTCCTTGATTATTACGCCGGAATGACAGTATAGTTCCTAGCCATATCAGCCTAGAAAATCGCAGCTTTTCATTTTCCGTCGGTCTTAGTACACGATGCAACTACAGAAGAGTCAAGTTTTAAATAGAAAAAATATCAAAACTCTTTGGTCATTTTTGAGCGAGATGCTAACGGTCTAATCAGATTCAATGAACTATGCTAAGCTATGCTAAAAGTGGTACCGCCAGACCCGGAGATCGGCTGAATGGATTCGAAAACGGTAAAACTCAACTGTTTAACTCTAGGGGGGTTGGAAAATGAGCCTATTTTCAAAAAAAGTGGAGTGTTCCTTTAATTGAAATGAACCTTCTTTTACCTGTTAAGACCTGCACAAGTAAGAGCTGTGTTTGTGATCTTTGAGTTGGGAGAAGCACACGGAAGGGGTGTTTACAAAATATGCTCTATTTTTGTAATTATGCTAGATGCCACTAGTGTCGCAGAAACTACATACTACACAGATCAGGTAATGTTTAAAAGGCATTCATGCAAAATTTCAGATCACTTCAAAATGCATTTATTCTGTGGATGATAAATATGTTTGCTCAGTACTGACCCTGAGATGTGGAGGTCACAGGCATCACAGGAACAGAGTGGGTGACATAACTTCCTCCCATCCTCCTCACTCTCGCTTTCACTCAGCAAACGCTGAACTTCTGCCTCATTTCCGCTCACAATGTGCTGTCCATACACATACACAAACACACACACACACACACACACACTTAGTATCAATGCATCACTGCTAATGTTCTCGTAAATCATATATTTATTCCATCAAGAACCAATTTGAGACACTTGTCTTGTTTTGCATCTAAACTAGTGTAAGGTTTTACTTCCTGTTCTCGATCCAGCCAAAAATAAGGCTGCCAGTCTTATGCCACTATCTGACACCATCTGCTTTAGGTGTGCAGGTCAATTATGAGAAACAGTTTTTGGCTTTTCGTGAAAGCTATTACTATGAGAACTAAATGTAATATTACTTAACATGAAGGGGGGAGTAAAGTTGATACTGTTAGAAAAACAGCCAAAGACACGGCATAAATAGTGGTGCTCACCTCAAACAGTTGATCTATAGGCGTAGCATTCTGGGACAGCAGGTCCACCTTCTGTCTGAAGGACAGTCTATCTCCTGACCCCTGTGGACCACAGCACACATTCACCAACAATCAGACTCTAGGATCAAGTACCCTTGTTTAAGGTTACATGGGGTGACTACTGGTGAAATATTGGTCCTGGTGCCTAAAATGTTTTAGGTTCAAGCCCTGCAGTGGTTGATCACAGGACTTCCAAATATTCAAAACAATTGCTCATATAAAATGTTAAATTAATTAAAGTTAATCTTGTTATTTAAATGAATAATAACTTAAAAAGTTCTTTGCACAACACTATTTTTGGAGCTTGACCCTTGCATGTAGAGCTGGGCGATATGACCAAAATTTCTACCACAATATGAGTAATTTTATTTCACGATAACAACATATCGCTTTAAAGTTATTTTTGCTTGAATTTATGTCTCTCCGTGCTGCGGTTGATCGGTTCACCCCACATTAAAGAGTGCCAAACTGATATTTGTTTGAATTTTGTTATAAAATTGACAGAAGCTAAGACTTTGTGGCATGCACTCTACAAATGCTGGGATTTAAAAATCAATATCTTTTCATCGAAATAAGAATCAATTAAATTGGATAAATCAATATTTTCAGGTCGGTATATTTATGAGAAATAAGAAATTCTACAGAAAAGGTTTGTGTGCGTGCACCCAGAAAATACCTCTCAGACAGCATGAGAGTACCGTACTAAACCGAACAGTTTAAAATCGCTTGTTTCACAAGACCAAAGTGTATGTAAATTAGGGGTTGTACCGACTAATGGACTAGTCAACTTTAATGCTCTGCCATGATGCTTTAAGTATGATGTCGACTAGTCGCTGGTCATGGCCTATAGAGGGTGCAACAGGATAAGAAATCTGTGAAGTCCACATTTACACTCCATCAATGACAGTTAACCCCCTGGAGTCGGCGGTATTGCCGGCGATACCACCTCGGTTTTTTTCTTACCAGTGTGAAAGAGACTAAACATCCTCAATTTTGGACATATCAATTAAGAGTTATACACCATTCTAATCTGTGAAATGTCCTCTTTTATTTGTGTACACTAAGAGTAAAAACAAAATGTTGAGCTTTTTGCAAAATAAAGAAAACTAACATGATGCGCGAGCCGCAGTCTCTCTTTGAATGAAGTCCAATCTGATGCTCCCTCAGAAAATTAATTGTAACGTAGTGAATACTAATGACACAAAAATGAGACATATGTCTAAAAAAAATGTTGAAATGTCAGGTTTTAAATCATGTAAGTCAAATCTAAAACAAATATTCTCTGTTTATGTAATCTGTATGAAAAGAGAGACATGTCAGATGTCGGCGGCTCAGCTCATTATCCGCTAATGCGGCCACACCCACGGACCGCTTGTGCTATTCAGACGCAAATTCTGAGGCGATCAATGCAGCATAGTGAACGCATCAACAGCTTGGAAAAACGCATCAAGTTTAGTCAGTTTCATACTTTTCATCGTTTTGAGATGCGGTGAGGAATAATTCTAAAAGGACTTACCTCAGAGGAAGAGCTGGTTTCACTTTCATTTCGAGGATCAACTATCGAGCCGATGATTGTGAAAGGTAAGTTGTTTTTTTATTCTTAAGTTCTTTATTCTAATCGCGATATAGTGTCTGTGAATATTAAATAGCAAAAAAACTGTTTAAATATGAATCCTGCAAGTTTTGTTTGTCTCAGTGTGAATTATTGGGGCAGATCGACGTGCAGTTCCGTTTACTGCACACAACTTACATTAGTAAACTGCCTATTCCCAAACTATATTGCTATACTGAGATGAGTAAAATCGACTGAAATACGTAATAAATACTGAAATAAAATGTGTTAGCAATGTATTATGTTATACATAAACATTTAGGCTCTATATATATATATATAAAATAAAATACCATAGAGGTAATATGAATGTTTAGGCGCTTTGCATCACAGAAATACATTATTTTTTTTAAAGTATATTAAAATAGAAAAACATTATTTTAAATTGTAATAATATTTCACAGTATTGTGTTTTTTTTTTTTCTGTATTTTTGATCAAATAAATGCAGGCTTGATGATTATGAGACTTCTTTCAAAAACATTATAAATAGTAATGTGTCCAATCTTTTGACTGGTACTGTCATTTTAAATTTATGCCTATACAATCATGTTTTCTTTTAAGAGTGGACGTTATATTAACGTGATATGATCCTGTTGCTCACTGAGGGTTTTTTTTTTTTCTTTTATCTCACAGATCTGAGAATCATAGTGACCAGATATTAGCCCACACTGGACATTCTGAATGAATATAATGGTGAGAATACTGACTGAAAGCAGGAAAGGTTTTTTTTTTATCTCCAGTGCAGAAACACCAGACACATTCGAATGCCAAGTAAGTGATGTTCACATATATCTTTGAACAGGATTTATTTTCAGGTAAAACTCTATATCAAAATGTGTCCTCATTTATTCAAAATGTGTCTCATTTATATTGTTAACTATATTCTGAATAAAATACCAAAAAAAAGCTACTTTGTACTTTGATTTTTTTAGTGTCCTCTCACATAGCCCACCTGACTGAAAGGGCTCATTATGCAGGTCATTATGCAGGTCATTATGCATGTTTTTATCTTCTCAGGTCTGAATCACAGCATTATTCATGAAGATTCACGCCTCCCGCATACGGTCTTTCTTGACAAAAAGTGTCAAAATTTAAAATCAATATTAAAAACAAAATTTAAATCAATATATTGTTTTATATGAACGAGTAGGCAGGATAATATTTACATCATTTTGAAGCAAAATTCTAGTCTACAACCTCCAATACCTAGAAGTCTTGCAAACACATATTTTGTATTTGTTTGGTGGACGTATTTCAGTGACTTAAGTTTTCTGTTTTTTCAATAACCACACATAAACGTTATTCTCTCAAAAATACAAACATGTACATACATGTTGCTCACATATTATGGTAGCCTTGTTTGTGCTGAATACAGTGTAATGACACTTTTTCCATTAATATGTTTATAAGCAACTCAAAAAAGCACAAATGTCAGGGCATGTTAAAACTTCTCCAAGGCCCCAAAAATCCTCAGACCCCAGAGGGTTAATGACAAATAAATGCATACTATGAGAGAGCTCCACAAGATGTTTGATTATACCATCTGGATTCTTAATATTCATCGGGTGAATGCACGTTTTAAACAGCTTATTGACAGGTAGCCTAAGTTAGTCACCATTCTAAACTGTGCGGCTACATAACGCACGCACACAGACAGTAACAGCAGTTTCTTAGTAACTAAAACACACAGCTTCACTATTACTAGTGAGAGGCTGCCAGGTAGAATTAATTCACACGCAATTGCTCTCTCACTAATGCATTCATATACATGTAATCTTACTGTGCTACTTTATCTGTATCTGATTTAGAACGAGCATAAATCTGTGAGAAATATAATGACATAAAGACAAAAGAACTGATAAAATAAACTTATGTAGGAGCAATAGGCTTGTGGGCAGCGCTGTGTCATGTGCCATAGTTGCGCACAAGGCAACCCGCGTTCCAGTCTCGAGGTCATTCACAAAGAACGATTTTTACTTTCAAAATCGCAAAACACAGGCAGTGGAATAGGGGAAAAAATGCAAGGTCTCAAGATGCGTTTTTTAAAAGTTGAACTGATTTGAATTTGAGCGACGCATATTTAGAACGCTGTATCATGCGTGAGACGTCGCAAAAGATGCAAGACGCGAATGCAATGGTCATATACATGTCCATCTAGCGCGTATTTACATAGAAAAACAATGGGAAAGGAGCACATTGGAATGGAAAAATGCAGTCTGTGTGAACGGCCCCTTATTTGTTCATTAATCACATAAATGTCAACTTTAAAAAATCTGAAGTCGTTCAACCCCTAATGTAAATAATAAACCTTTGTGAGGGCTCAGCACTAAATCATTACATGAATGTAACTGTAATAAAGACGATAATCCCAAATCTCTATAGGTTCACAAATTTCTACTGGTTTATCGCCCACCCCACTTACATTATATGGAATAGAGCAGTGTAAGCTTTCTGAATTTTTGGGTGGGTTGTTCCTTAAACCCCTTGTTACTGAATTATGAGGAGAACTTTGATCTCAGCAGCCCATCAGATGTTAGGTCATCGTCACTATTATAAACTGAACCAAAACTTGATTTTCACAAGCATTATGTAAGCACTGAGGCTCTTACCAGAGTGATCTGTGTGAGGTTCCCCTGGCTGATGTACTCCACAGCAGCCTCAAACGAGGTAAGACAGTAACTCAGATCATCCTTACTGGAGTTACGGAAGCGGAAGTTTTTTATATAACTCAGATTTGCCATCCTGAAGAACAAGTCAGAATATCAACATTCTGCACATATAATAAATGCAATCAATAGGTTGCTAAAAACATTCAATTAACAATACAGTCACTTTCCCTGAGACTATGATGCAGAGAATATAACACTCACCAGTTCGGAATTTCTGTTTTGATTAGCAGATAGAGAATGACTAACAGAAGATCATCAGCACACATGGCCTCAATGCTCACCGCTAAAAGAGACACAGACAATCAGGTCATCACAAACCTTCTGATGCATACCAAAGTCCCTTTAAGACAAGTCATTTCACTCGGCGGCCATCTTTGAAACGCCTCTCGGGCATGCAAGTGCAACTCCTATCTCTTTGAATGGGGAAACATCAAATTCTCCAAAGCTGTTTGCCAAGCTTTCGATTAAATTTCATATTTGAAATCACCAATGAAACCTGACAACAACTGTCTCATAATTTTTTTTTTCCAAATGCTCGAATCATGACAAAAAAACCTGTATTTTTTAAGCTATATCAAGCTAATGCGCATGTGCAGACCTAAATGCGCGTCTCTTGTGCCTCGTATCGGAGGCGCGCGTCTGACTGTTTCTATAGAAACCGGTGCTTCTAACGGCCGCTGCAGTGACGCGATGACTTTACCAGTCTGCGATTGGCTCTTATTTTGAAAGCGGGACTTATTCCGCCATATTGGGCGTTACACTTTCTCCCATTCAAAACAATACGAGTGACAAGTCTTGTGTTATTCTATAGTCTTTGTGCATAGTTTTTACGCGTCGGCACCGCTTTCTCCTTTCCAAAGCTTGTGCTCCGGTGGCGTCTGTCATTACTAAGCAACCATGAGCTGTGCTCTCCATGACGACGCGGTAGTTTGTTTCAGCAAAGGATCTATGGATTTCCAGCACCGAAAATCACTTGCAGTAGCTCTGCTACAGCAGATTTATTTAAAAATGGTTATCCGTGCACAGCTCTGATCAAATATTCCTACATCTTGCTGAGCTTTGTCCTGCAGATGGCGCCGCGTGGCGCGCTTTCGTGCAGCGCTCCCTGGACCATTCCGTCGATGACGTATTAGAAAACATAACCCATATAAAACATATAAAACATCTTTCAACAATTTTCGTCGCATTACCGCAAAAGATGCATTTAGACGCTCTGCGTGTGCGTACCGCTTTGATGCCCATTGTACCCAGTTTCAAACATTTTCTACAAACGGCGCAGTTTGCCTCGTAGACATTTCCCGGCACCGGCCTCAACCACCACGGGAATTCATCTTTCTCGAGCCATTTATCATTAAATTTGCACTTACCCATTACGGCTACCTGCTACCTCAATTCTCTCTGATGACGCAACGCAATAACTACCGCAAGAAATAAAATCCTCTGTCCAATGATCAGTCATTTGGTCTGTCAGACTATAGACATTTTTGCGGTAATGCGACAAAAAATATTTAAGACCTATCGAATCTGAATTTAAGACTTTTTAAGGCCTTTTATTAGGAAAAATATATTTAAGACTTTTTAAGGACCCGCGGCTACCCTGCTATAATAATCAATGTATATTTAATTCATACACTGAATACTATGTAGTGCTTCATTTTTATATTTTGATTACTTTATTCAACTTCTGTATTATTTCTTGCTTGAATGCTACTGTTAAATAGACCTGTACCTGAAAAACTTAAAGCATTGTTTATTTCATTTGTGTCTGTTTTATTGTATTTGTCCTGTTTTTTGTTACTTGCATCTATGTTCTTGCTATTAACAACTAAGATAAAATTACAAAAAGAACTATATCACGATATATATTGTTATCAGTATCTCAATAATATAAAAATAACACGGCATAATACTTGACCAAAAAGTTCTAAATAAAATCTTTCCTGAACAAAAGCAGCATTGAACACATGTATAAAAAATGGAAAGAATCGCCTGTGCCTGTTTTTCTGTCTGCCTTCAGTGCCCTGTTATGGCAAAATTGGGAAAATTACTAAACAAGCTGTTTGACAAACAGACATTAGGAGAGCATTCCTCTAGTTTACACATACTGGAAGTGTTGCTGCTCTGCCAGGGCTCTGCTGCATGAAAACTAAGTTGAAACAGAGGACTAACTGTTGTAAGAATAAGCGCAAGCTGGATAATCCGGATACAAGAGCCATGCAGAAGGAGCTCTGTTTGCAGGAGGAAATTTAGACAAACCTTCACACACACACAAACACCACGATGGGCAAAGTTCATCATCGTACTGAATAATTACAAGATTAATTTACCATGGTATTTCCATGGTACTCCTAAATAGTTGCAAAATTGAAAGTACCATGGTAATACCATGAAGTAAATACAGAATGTTTTGATAGAAAATAACGGATGTGGTCACAACACCTGTATCTCGGCGTCTGGTTGACTGCATGATGGTTAAAATAACTTTCCTTATGCAGAGCAGTTTCTGCAAGGGAGATGTGCAGATGTTCAGCTGACTCAATTCCCTCTTAGCCCGAGGAATATTTATACTACAAGAGAGAGAAGTGACATTTTTCATTTTTAACAGTAATTTATTTTTCACAATTTAGCATGTCTCTATGATATTCTAGTCTCTAAAAAATGCCTCAGGTCCTTAAATTGAATCTACAAGATATTTTAGCTGTCTGAACACTCAAAATATTAAACTACAGTAATTTGGCTAAGCAAACACTAAATAAAAAGACATACATACAGAGATAATAATTCACCTGAATTCTGACTTCACACCAAGTTCTTTCTGTTGTAGATCCTGTAAGGATCGTGTTGTTTTGTTGAAAGCTGCATCCTGTCAAGACAAATATAAACATATAAAACAGTGAACAGTGGGCGACATGCATGTAAGCTAGTAAATACATAAATAAAGGAGAATTATGGCAAAGTCATTTCAAAGTGCCCCACTTCCTGCTGGCAACAAGTGACGCTTTGACTGTAACTGAATATTGCAATGTAGACGTCTTCAGGCCAGGACGATTATCGAACGTGAAGTTTGGAGCAGATCAGACATTGTATGCCTGAGTTACTACAACTTCCTGTTTCATGCCGTTATTCGCATACATTAGCACTTAGCCAAGTGTTGCATGATTTAACATGTTTCTAGTATGTCTGGTACTTTGTGGCATACGGAAATGTGTTTCAGGGAGTGAATTACAGTGTAAAGCATGCCATTTCCTGTTGCCCGCAGGTGGCGCTATGACTAACTGAATATTGGCATGTAGATGTCTTCAGGTCAGGACTGTAATAAAACATGTGAAGTTTGGGGCAGATCGGACACTGTGCCTACAACAACGTCCTGTTTCATGGCGAAACATCAGACTTTGTCAGGCCGCCACGGAAACGCCCTTCAGCGAAAACTCAAGATCTTCGCAATTTAACGTCGCAAAGTCCTTTAGATTCGACTGACCAAATATGATGTTGATCTGATTAAAGCTCTAGGAGGAGTTAGTTAAAGTACAACATCTGGAAATGGCAAAAACTGCAAAAATTTTGCAGAGAAAACTCAAAATATCTCACTTCCTGTTGGGTTTACAGATTTTGCACCCAGGGCTTTCTTGTAGGTATTGGGCTGTTACATCTGTCTACCGAACTTCATACTTGTACGTGAAATGTAGTGCTTAATTAAAATTTTGTAGGTGGCGCCATCGAGCCATTTTGGCACACCTAATTCTGAAACCCATATCAGACGTAAATTTTCACCACTTCTGACGCATGTGCAAAGTTTCATGAGTTTTCGAGCACGTTTAGGCCCTCAAAAATCATTTTGGAGAAGAAGAATAATTGACTGAGCAATTACAATAGGGTCCTCACACCACCGGTGCTCGGGCCCTAATAACAGAAAATAAAATGCAGCTACAGCAATGACCAACTTTTAAAACTGTTAAAGTTTCTAACTTAAAAAACAAACAAAAAAAACTTTATTTTTTCTTTTTTTTAAAGCCATGCCATTATTTTCTGATAGTTTTCTCCTGATAGTAATAATTTGTGTGTTAGTCTTAAGTGTCCTATCTGGCATCTTGTATAAACAACTTGATTCCAGTGATTATTAAAAGGTAATATATGTTTTGTCCCAACATCCAGATTTAATTCATGTAATTTGTTATTTAAGAACTGATCCCATTCTGACTGCAACAATAAACAAACAAAATAACAAACAAACACATTAAGGTGAAGGTGAGGTAATTAATGGTATGGTTAATCAGTACCCGGCTTGCTTCAAGAGTCCCCACATAACTAAAGAGTAGATCATGGATGCCATGATGGATGTACATCTGAAAATGGAGGAAAGAAATGACAAATTAATTCTTAACTCAAGGTTAAGTTTAAAAGGCAGAGAACAACAGAATGATCGGTTTTTAACTGACCTCCACTGCTTGTTTGAGTAGAGTCATCTGTATCTCCTGTCTCGCCAAAAGCCTCTGAAATGAAGACATTTTACCCAATCAGCATCACAAGAAAGTCTGTATTAGAAAGATCCGTTCTTAAACAGCTTACCAGACGAGAGTCCCTCAACAGCCACTGAAGACATTTTGTGTAAAGGGTATTTACAGAGTCCTAAAGGATTGGGAGAAAAAATAAAAAAAATAAATAAACAATATCTAAAAGGGATTGTGGTTAAATATGATATTGTTACTTTAGACCAGGGGCTGGTTACACCAGCTGTGCGTAAGTCACAACTTAACCTAGTTTTGACATACAGTAAATAAGCACCAAGTAATGACTTACGCAGTACTACATATTTTTGCATACCATTAAATTTAGTTGAAGAGTAACTCTACGTATAAACAAAATATTTACGGAAAATATTGGAATAAAATAGCAGACTGACTGAACTGCATCAATAAGTTCTTGTTTTACCCGACAGACTCACTATGTGATGTCGTAGGCCCTTCCTCTCTTGTTCTTTGAAGGACTGACAGAAGGTTGCCACAAACTTGTCCAGTTTTTCAGCATGGCGGCCCAAGAATTCCCTTACTTCCTCAATATTCTTCAGACAGTACAGAGCAGAAACAGAACTCAACTCCTCTGCGAAAAAAAAAGAAAATCACCAAATTTATACATTTTGAACAGTTGATCAAATGAAATGAATCAGTCCAGCAAACAATCCATTTACATGAATACAACACTGACATCTGTAACGGTTTAGCTTCGTCCTAACCAGGTATGTTCAGACAAGGTGTCAAGCAATAAATCACTAAATCTCTAAATGTTAATCTACAATCTTTGTCCGAATCAGTTATGTTGAAGTGTGGTCACATTGGTGAAATTCAATTTAGTGATCTCAATAGAAATTCACACCATATGGAATTTTGCCAAAATATTCCACAGATTTAACATCGAATTTAAGTTTGTGAAACTTTTAATGCAAATTCTCTGCATTATCAATATAAATCTGCATGATTTGGAAGTGACCTCGGAGTAAGTGCATCATGTATTTTTACACTATTGACATCAGACCAGCTTTTTCTGCTAAAGTTCACTGGAGTTTTGCTAATATTACTGCACCTTTAGCTTGAACCTATTACAAACAAATTACCAGGGCTGTGGTCAGAATTGAAGGGTCTTGTGATGCATAGTATGCTGTAGGCCTGCTCTTTGTCATTGTAGAAAGTCTCCTCAAACAGGATGGGGACAGAGGTGGGATTGGGAAACCCTTCCCCCAGACGGACCTGGTTATTGTCTATAGACACTTCCTAGAAGACACGTGACACAAAACAGCTGCAGTCAATCAGTTACAGTCAGCATCCTTCTGCGAGAATACATGTGGGATTTTGCATACCTTTCCATCTAGCGTCTTGTAACCCTGTTCAGCAGGCTGAAGCACGTATTCGTCAAACTGAGCTGCTGTAAAAGAGCCCGTTGGTAAACTTCCACAACACGGTACCAGGATCTAAATTAAAGAGGGTTGTATATATTGAATTGATCAAGTACAAACAAACTCACAATAAGCTTTACTATGGCTTCAGGGGGCGTGGAAAACAGCACACAAGTCATATGGACTACTTTTATGGTGTGTTTTGTCCTCTTTGAGCTTGATATATTGTCACTATATGCTTCTTTTGAGTTCATAAAAGAAAGAAAGTCATATGGATTAAGAAAAACATGAGGGTGAGAAAATAATGTCAAAATAATAAAGCAATTAACCATGTGGATTATAGTGTTTTTACCACTCTGTTTTGAAAAGGATCTTTATACAGTACATGTCATTGTAAAGACTGTATGCCTATCCTTCAGCCTCGTTTTCATTCACAAAAAAATACACCCTGACTAAGGTCTATAATCAAATCAACAATTCTCCCGCTGAGTAATATAGTTCATTAGTCTAACTGAAAGCGGTTTATGGCTGTCAGGCAACACAGAAACTTCAATTGGACAGTATTATACAGCAGCTAGTTCTGATCCTGGGTTTTGATTGGTCGAGCAGTGTTCCAAGAGTGCTATTCAGTCCAACAGCACTGGCAGGGCTACAGACTGTGACCAAATGGTCACATTTTGCGACCTTTTTTCCCGCCTATATATTTGTGAGAGGTTGCACTTGTGCCGCCACCACTTTGCCCAAATGATAAGAGCTGCCATATGAGAAACATTAAGCGGCAATCGAAACTAAAGTAAATATTATCAAATTTTAATGTTATTTTTAATGTGATGATTTGTAAAATTGAAAGTTTAAAGATGTAGGAAAACTAACACTTTGTGGCAAATGAACACTTTTATTTAAGAAAAACAAAAATACATGAAATTACCACTATAACCAGTAGATGGCGGCAGAGGAGCGCTTATTGACTTATTAGCCATTTTCACTCCCTAATATATGGAATAAGTAGGAAGTCACAAAGTCTCATGAAAAACAAAAACTTTGTCAAATTGCGACTGAATTACACAGAAAGCAAGTAAAAAGCACTCTTTTTATAATCACTGAAGCTGTCGGTCAGTTCAGTATGATGCTATAAAACAGGGCTATTCAAGTAGTTTCATTCGAGGGACAGATTGCCAAATCAAAAAGTTGAGCTGGGCCGGGGACTTATTGGTAATAATTATTAGGGCCTGAGCACCGATGGTGTGAGGACCCTATTGGAATTGCTCCATTTATTATTATTCCACTGCATTTTTGAGGGCCTAAACATGCTCGAAAACTCATGAAACTTTGCACACGCCTCAGAAGTGGTGAAAATTTACGTCTATTATGGGTCTCAGAATTAGGCATGGCAAAATGGCTCGATAGCGCCACCTACAAAGTTTCAACGAAATGCCCCTCACACCACGTTTCACGTACAAGTATGAAATTCGGTACACAGATGTAGCAGCCCAATCCCTACAAAAAAAAGTCTACTGGTGCAAAATCTGAAAACCAACAGGAAGTGAGATATTTTGAATTTTGTCTGCAAAATTTGTGCACTTTTTGCCATTTCCAGATGTTGTACTTTAACAAACTCCTCCTAGAGCTTTTATCAGATCAACATCATATTCAGTCAGTCTAATCTTAAGGCCTTTGCGACGTTAAATTGCGAAGATCTAGAGTTTTCGCTGAAGGGCGTCTCCGAGGTGGCCTGACAAAATTCGATGTTTCGCCATGAAACAGGAGGTTGTTGTAACTCGGGTATACAATGTTGGATCTGCCCCAAACTTCACGTTTTATTAGAGTCCTGGCCTGAAGATACCTACATGGCAATATTCAGTTACAGTCATAGCGCCACCTGCAGGCAACAGGAAATGACATGTTTTAGATAAACACCATATGTTGTCAGTCTAATCTTAAGGCCTTAGTGATGTTAAATTGCGAAGATCTTGAGTTTTCGCTGAAGGGCATGTCTGTGGCGGCCTGACAAAGTCTGATGTTTCGCCATGAAAGAGGAAGCTGTTGTAACTCAGTCAAACAATGTCCGATCTGCCCCAAACTTCACATGTGTGATAAGAGTCCTGGCCTAAAGACATCTATATGCCAATATTCAGTTAGTGATAGCGCCACCTGCTGGGAACAGGAAACGGCATGCTTTACACGGTAATTCACTCCCAGAAACACATTTCAATATGCCACAAAGTACCAAACATACTAGAAACACGTTAACATTTACACTTAAATTTATTCACTTGGCAGACACTTTTATCCAAAGCGACTTACAAGTGAGCAATACAACAAGCGAATCATCATGAAGAGGCAAATAGACACAAGAAGTGCTCACAATACAAGTTTCAGACATTGCTCAGAGTATCATAAGCTACAATAGAGAGGGATTAAAGGAAGTGAAAGGATAGGTAATGAAAGGATAGGGCTTTTTTTTTTTTTTTAAGATGAGGTTAAATCTTGCAACACCTGGCTAAGTGCTAAAGTATGTGATTAATGCCACAAAACAGGAAGTTGTTGTAACTCAGGCATACAATGTCCGATGTGCTCCAAACTTCACATTTTTGATAATAGCCCTGGCCTGATGACATCTACATTGCAATATTCAGATAAGGTCAAAGCACCACCTGTTGGCAGCAGGAAGTGTGGCACTTTTAAATGATTTTGCCATAATTCTCCTGTATTTACTCGCTTAAACGCATGTTGCCTACTTTTCACTGTTTTTCTCAGGCCAGCGGGTGGCGGTGAGTCCAGGTGCGAGGGCCCTTTCATCGCTGCTTGCAGCTTTAATTTTATTTATAGTTATTATAGGCTTAAATGAAAATATTTTGACAGTGAGACTTGGTAACCACAGGTAAAACCATACATGACATGGTATATGGTATTTTGGGATTTAAAAGTCTTCTATCTTCATTCATGGCACAATGTTTCTCCTGTTTTCCTCATCAGTCTTGTTGGGAATGTTGAGGCTGTTTTATCCGATTTAAAACTAGTTTACTCATCGAGTGATTTGTGGTTCGTAACCGAGAGGTGTGTGTCGAATTGAAACGCTTCTCACTGGATGTCGCAACGCTGTTTAATAATGGAATCCCCAGGACCGGGAATAAATGCAGCTCCTCTTTGTTCTGTATTTGTTGTTACTGACCGAGAAACCACTTCAGATGATTCAGAGACAGAGCGGTCCGAACAAATCCAAATCGTTTCAGATCATTATGCAAGTGCGTTTGGTCAATTCACGGAAAAGAAAGAATCGAGCCAAAAGAATGATTAAATCACAAATGATTGGTATCGCTGGTTCAGTTGACAGAAATACGGGACACACATAATAACCGCTGAAATATTTGCACAGAAAACGTTTCTCAGGTCAGTAGGAGGAGCGTGCATGGTACGAACAGTGTGTATCGCCACATATCTAACCAAATTTAGCCGCCAGGAAAAGAGGAGGAGGAAGGTTGGGGTGCCCTCGGGCCGGATGAAGATGATAAGCGGGTCGGATTTGGCCAAAAGGCCGCCAGTTGAATAGCCCTGCTATAGAAGAACAATAGTACATTTAATAAGAGTAGAATATTTACATTTTCCCTATAAAAATTAGGTTTTTGCATGCTACTTTTGTTAATAAAAGTTCATTTTATCTGCTTCTCAATTCAAGCTCAAGTGCTTTACTGTCAAATTCCCAAAAAACAAACGTAATATTATTAGTAAGTGTACTTAATGCAAAACAATAGCTTTTTTTTATTATTAAATTAACTTTATGATTAAAATCCCCCCATTTGTAGAACTTAGTGGCACCAGTGCTACTGCTCTCAAATGTTAGTCTGGAGGCCTGACTGGGACGTTTCACTGTCACTCGGTTTGTCACTTTACACTATGGTTGATCATGTTTTGGATTTGTTTGGAAATACTATCACAGAGTGTTACAGGAATGAGTCCTAAAACCCAGAAATGAGTTCACTTTTTTGCATACCCAGTTCCATTAAGCCAAAGTTATTTTTTTAATTTTTTTTTTTTATGGGTTTTGGTTAAATTATATAAATAATACAAGCTTAAGTAAACATAAGCTCAATATAGTCACGTTTTATTCTACCCATAAAATATTAGGTTCCAAAATTCATAAAAGTTGTGCATATACTTTTCCATTGGCGGAGCAAAAATAGAGAAAGTAGGCTAACTTTAACTTGTGTTAAAATTCTAAATATCAACTTCTTGATTATTGAACAGTGGTATAAAAGCAATATCACACTAGTAATTATGTTGTTGGTCTAAATATCAGCACAGCTGCGATCTGGTCACACACATAAGGCTACAGCCCAAATGAAATCACAGATGAGCTGATACCCAGAACAATAGAACAATGTGATAATATAGAATGTGCATAACATGTTCACATTTATCAGCATTTTATCAGCATTTGAAACACAGCTCACTCAATCATTTTAGGAGTATTCATTTAAGCATTGTTGAATGACCTCAATACAGCATAGAGCACTGTCATTATCATCTGATTAGCAGAACTTCTAACATCTCCCAACATAAAAGAATCAGTTCATACACACAGAACCTCTTTCTGGCCGCATGTGAACTGACCACAGTCACATGAACGAATACATGACTAATTCTGTTCCACAAATAAATCCGTTCATCGTTTCAGTCATCAACACGCAAACAACATTCACTTTTGCTCTGTTTCAAGGCTGTTTAAATGAGTAAGAACTTAAACAGCATTACTGATAAAACACATACAATCCTGAGAAATGTGGAAGTGGGTGACTCACAATGCCATGAAGTTCTGCCACCCTGCTGCACAGGTCCGGTCGGTGTTTTTCCAGGGCCAGGTAAAAAGGGTTCTTTAGGATATTCTCATCATACACAGCCATATGTGTCCCAAACTCCACTTCCTAGGAGAGAGGCAGGAGGAGGCAAAAAGAAACAGATAAAGAGAAAGAATGACACGAAAAGTGGGAACATACAGAGAAAAGGAATTTTAGAAATGTCAAAGGACGTGGGGGTTGAACTAAACAGGATTAGTATTAATAACTACTTTTGCTCAGCTTACATTTTCTCTCCTGATTGTATTTTGAACTTTACAAAGCTGTATTTATTTCATTATAATTTATAGTGGCATTTTGCCAATACAAGCATGACTATCACTCATACTTAAGATTAGTGATTTGAACAAACCCCCATTCCTAAGCATTGAAAGCCTGTTCACACCAAGAATTATACCTATAAAGATCAACAATAACTATATTAGCGTCCACATTAACACATGATAACGTCCTGTTCATTATAACGAGCTGCAGTTTTTGTCGACTCCAGCTTTAAATGATTGAGTGCTTTAAGGCAGGATGGATTCTTATTGGCTGTCAATGTTTTTTTTTATCGTTCATCAGCTGGAAAAATTATTATTAAAGTGATTCCAGCGATATCGTTCCTCTGTGCCGTTATCGTTATAGTTGTGGTGTGGAGTCTGCTATGCTTTTACATTTAAAATGATTTTAAAAACAATATCTTTACCGTTATAGTTATTGTACTTCTTCGGTGTGAAAATTCGGTGCAATAAATGTTTAATTTGAATGAGTGGTAGTTAATGTGTCTGTTCAGACCAGCACAAACATTTGCATGCCGTCAATGCAAGACATTTTATTTTATTTAACGGAGAAATGTCCTTATCTCATTTCCATCTCACTGAGAAGAAAACTGGCCAACCAATATGATTCTCGCATTTAGTCACATGCCCAGAGCTGCTGCCGTTACATAAAACGGTGACTTGGTGGTGCTCACAAACAGACTATAGTGAATAGCAGAGGAAGAATCCAGAACCATTTCTCTTGTCACTGTACTCTTGTATTTGGTGTTATTTAATTAACACCATAGTGAATACAAATATCTGAACAGGTGTTTGAAAACATGTAAATACTGTTTGATTTACATCCTTCTGTCACAATTGGCTTAGAAACAGAAAACTGTGCAGTGCTGCATATATTAACCAGGGTAACCGCTGTATTTCTGCTTTAATATTCACCACCTATTGTCAAAAAAGTAAATGTGCATGTTAATTTAGCCCTTCTGCTGTTTTTATTTTAATTTTTTTTTTTTTATGCATTGGTCTGAACAGAAAAAAAAAAAAAAAAAAAAAAAAAAAAAAAAAAAAAAATCACAAACATTTGTGTTGATGTGAACAGGCCTTTAAACCTTGATGTGTAACCCATCCCACAAAGTGACATGAATGATACTCCCGATAGAAAAGTTCTCAACAAGCTGCACTAAGTGATTACATTTCTGAAGAGGGCCTGAGCTATATCAGAGACTTGAGGTCATTACTTTTGACATGGGCTACTATGTCTACATGGGCTACTCACCTTGCAACCACCTTAGTAACTGCATAGCAATGCCTCGAAAACTCTCTGAATGCCTTAACAACTGTATATCAATGCCCACACCATTGTGTTGGTGAGTTTTTTTTCAGATACAAGCACCACTTTACACAAACGCCACTCGCATTCACTCACCACTCACACAGACAGACAAAAAAGCCTTTCTTCTTCTTTCACTCTTTGTCCAATCAGTTGAAAAATTCAGCTGAACTCATTAAGGAATCCTGAAAATGAAATTAACTTCAAGACACTCCAACGTACAGTAAACATGACCGTATCCAAGTAAACAGAGGCAGACTATGAGGAGGCAAAGCAATTAACAAGAAACTTTCCTCTGACTGACTGATGAAGAAGAAATTCATGTAACTGAGGAAAATATATCTTGATTTCATCTAGACATTTCCACCCACAGTTGTATTTTTGAGCCAGTCTTGGTTCAGTATCTCACTGCAGGAAATCCCCACCATGTTCAGAGTGGGAAATAAATACACAGTCTATTCTGCTCGCTTCCTTAAAATGTGTGTGTGAATTCTGACCTGTAAGATTGTAGACCTCATTGGTTGAATCTCACAAAACATCTTAAGGACATGTCAAAGACATATCGTAACCCAAAATTAACAGAACAATTTAAGAAACTGCACTCAAGAAAATGAATGTTTTTAAGGCCATTGCGATTTTTTGCATTGTGACATTATTTTCATGACAACTACACACAATTTGCTTACCAATTCTTTTGCATTAATGTAATTATTTTAATTGTTGTTGACTCATTGTAGTATTTTTGTATTGCATTTACACTCAAACGCCATTGATTTACAGCAATTTGTACAGTATGATAAAAAACAAAAAAACAAAAAAAAAAACAACCAGTGCATCGTGTTCCACCTTATTATTCAACCACGAAAGATGATATTCACGTTACAATTAGTTGGAAAAAACTTCAAGGCCATGAAGTTTTTGTTTTACTAGGAACACCTTCAGTCTAGAACTCTCAGCTTCAAGTTTCAACCAGAAAACATGTAAAAACAGCTAAAGTTTGAACGATTCTGCTAAAGTTTTACTCACATAATTATGATGGTTAAAGAGAGTTTGCGACACCATTAATAATTTCATCTTCAAACCCTTCAAATGACGGATAAGGAAGAGAAAAGCCATGCAGATGAAGAGGCTCAGGGTGTCCAGGCGAAGATTAAAGAATCACATGGCTGCTCTGAGAGGTCAAGTCCAAAAGCCTGATAATATTCAAGAGTCAGGCCACCACCCCTCATTCTGGGCATCATAGGAAGATTGTCTGGATGACTGTCTGCTGAAACCCTCAAGAATGTGAAATCTGCCATGTGATCTGCTCCTTCAGGCCATAACAAACTGGGCTGAAGGGGAACCACACTCCTGTGATCCTTACAGGGATTTCATGGAGCGTGTTTTCCGGTTGACATTAAATTGAGCCATGCCTCCCAAATATCCAATCACTGGAAATGGGGCATGCCTTTCCATATAAAATTATTTCACCAAAGAACTTTTAGCTTGCCCAACACCAGGCCTCAAATGATTCAAGCAGAATGATTTATTTACTTTAAACAGATGAAACAAAAATGGGAATGTTATTTGTTTGCAACAAACACAGATATTGTCCAAAAATATTGAACATGTCTTAAATGTATTATTATTATCATTATTATTTAGAGATTCTCCAAACTATCAGCCACAGATTGGTATCGGTCAATAATCACATTCTATGAATCGATCGGGAGTCACAAAATTTGGCCATTCTCACGAACCAATTGCAATTTATTGGCGTAAAACTGGTGCCCATGTAAACAGTATACATATGAGGCTTTTGCGCCACGTTCTGCTTTGTAACTTTGTGAAACATTAGTAAACACATCTTTATTTAGAGCAGGTTGTCCCGATTCAAACGAGCCTACACACAAAATAACTTGATGCGTAGATCTTGAGAAAATCCTCATGGAGTAACATGACATGCTGCTTAGCTAAAGCTATAGGACTTCCATGGATCCAATCGCGTTGCAATCATGACACAGTGTTTTCCAACGTCATTTGAAAGTTCAACTAATGGTCTTGATTTACCGTGTGCCATAGAATAACTAATAATGACGCAAAGATGAAGAAGTGCAAATAATTCAAAAACCTCAAGTGTTTGTCATGTTCTGACAATAAAGGGTAGTTTAAAGCCACAATTAACGCTCTAATTTCTAGAACTTTCACTTAGGAGCAAAAATCTGCCTTTAAACTTAAAAAAAAAAAATAGATTTGACATTTATTGTGATAATTATCGATATCGACTGATATGAAAATTTTTATTGTGATAATTTTTTTTTTTTGGCCATATTGCCCAGCCCACTCTCTAATAGTCATCATGTCAAGCATAAATAATAAAATAAATCAATAAATTGCATAGCTTTTTCAGTGGTTTTCTCAGCAGTGTTGTAACATAAGAACATGATCAAAATCTATGCCACTTAGATGTGAAATCATTAAAAATGGGTGTAAGAGGTTAACAGTGACAGTCAACAGAGAGCTTATCACTTAGAGCTTGAATGATTGCAGGGCTCAACATTAAAGTGCCCCTATTATGCCTTTTTAAAGGTTCCTAATATTGTTTTGGGAGTCTCATACAACAGGTTTACATGCATGCAAGGTCAAAAAAACACTTTCGTTTACTCTTAATATACATTTAATTTCACCTCAATGAATTTCACCTCGTAAACTAATTGTTTGAAGCAGTTCAAAGAATCAGTCTCTCTAAACCCCTCCTTTCCGTGAGCTTACACTGCTCTGATTGGTCAGATGGCCCAATCCTTTGTGATTGGTCTACTGCGAGCACCGCATGCCCATTGCTATAACTGAATGACAGCTATCAATTCGCAAGACATTGTATACAATGTATGGACAGAAAAGATAGCATCGATTTTACCGTATCAATTCGAGCCCGACGATGAAACGTCTGAAGTAGTCGATCAACAAGAAACTGATTTGCAATCCCAACTGGAGTAGGACGTTTCTCTATGGTAAGTGTCACCTTTGTTTGCGTTATTATTTATAAGACGTGATAGCAGCGTCACTGTTATACTTTATGTAGGTGCACCTGTGGGAACTGGATCAGAATGCCAAGCGAAGCTGAAAACCTCTAACATAAGATACACATTTAGGCCAGATGTGTACACAGACTTTTTCGTCATAACTATTAACAAAGTAAAAAATGGTGACATTGTTAGACATTACAATGAGTGTTTACTGTTTACAGAGAGAATACTTCAACTAGTTAGGATGTTAAGATGCTAGTCCGCGCTATTACAATACAGATAGAGCTCCACACTACTGTAATAATAAAAACGCTGAGGAAAAAACAGTTTGTTTTACAGTTATGTAAGCGAACCGAGCCCACAGCTATGTTGTAAACTCCCACGTTAGCTGAGCACAAACGTGAATAGCTGATAATGCATTACACTTCATAAACAAAAGTTGTGCTCCATCCTTGATCATTACTCCAAGTGACAGACAAGCTGCATTAATCGACACATTTTTAGACAATATTGGACCCACATCTGAATAGCAGAACTACAGAAACATGAGTTTCTGTAGTTCTGCTATTAGCAGGTTAGCAGGAGACATACAGACTAAGGGTGTACATTATACAACATAACATACAAAACTACAAATTTTAAACGATCGCTAGAAAATATAAACATCAATTATTAATCATACTTAGGCTACAGGTTGAGATTCAGAGGAGCAAGCTGGTCCAAATAAACTGGGCATTGATCCATATTTTAAGACCAAGAGTTTTATAAATCCTGCGTTAAACTCCCCGAGGTTTGAGAAGTAGTCATCAGTAAAATGAAGGGAACACAACAAAAGATTGTACTATTTTCCATGGCATCTGCACGTGCAATAAGTGCAATATGCTAATGTTTCATTGTGACGTCACAACGAAACAGCTTGGGATTCGTTTTACAAATGACTCGTTTAATCAGAGTCGAGTCTTAGGCCGGTTTCACACCGCACGCGTCAGCAGAGAGTAAGCAGCATGTTTTTTTTTCGGCGCCCATGTTAACAGATGAGAGCATTCACACTGCACGCAGAGGCTGCGCGGCAGCACGTAGCAGGAGCAGAGCAGAAGCAGCAGTGCCGCGATCGTTTCGGCACTTGGTCTATTTTTGCTGCACTGCTAACGCTCAATTAAACTGAAAGAACATCTTTGATGGACAAAATAAATATGATTTCACACAAAAAGTGCTCAAAATGCACAGAATAAGCATATCTAGTGTGTTTTAACAAGAATTGGAGTATGTCAGGAAAAAAAATAATATTAAAAAATATTTATAGAAGATTTACTCATTTAAACTTGTTTTTAATTATTCAGTTTGGGTTAAAGTATGGTGTATTATAAAAAAAAAAAAAAGAAAAGTAAACTGGCCAGAAAATACGATACATAAACATTTTAGTTATAATACAGACAGCTGTATAGGCTCTTGCATACCCAAATCAAACCCGAGTTTGCCGGCTTTTTTCGCCGAGTTTGCTGTGTTGTAAACGTGCACTCGGCAGATGATGTAAAGCACAAAGCTTACCTCATTCGTGTCCAGCAATGGATAACACAAGGCGTTTATTTATTTATTTTTATTTATTTTACGTTTATATGCGAATGTTGTACACCTCCCCATGGTAACGAACTTTTAAGACTATCAATTTTATAAATGACCAACTTGTAAATACTAATTTATAGTTGTCTTTGTAAAGAAATGCTCACTTTATATGCAGCTTGTAGCCGCTGCTGTGACGCTACACAAACGCTTCCAGTGTGAATACTCGCGCGTCTCTGCAGCTGCAGTTCATGCTCACGCGCCGCTGATGCTTGCGGTGTGAAACCGGCCGTACTTTGAGAGACAATAACTTTATACAGGGCTCCAGACAAAAAAATTCATTAAGGGGGGAAAAACAGGCGCCAAATAATTTTTTTAAGAGCCACACAACAATGAACATAAAATTTTAAATCACTTACTTTTAGTCATCCTGTTGTGTTTATATATCTCCCCTTTACAGTTTCAGCTTTTTCATCTTGTGACTTTTCTGGGAAATGAATGTCACTATTTTCACTTAATAATATAGTTTTTGTTAATATTTTGAATCCGATTAGATTTTTGTATTTTCTGCTTTCATTTTTTAAGTTTTAATTTTTGTTTTTAGTTTTATTTTTTGTTGTTTTTAAACATGTCTGTTTAGTTTGTATAGAATTTTATTTTAGTATTAACATTTATTTCAAACAATAAAAAATGTTTTTAATGGTTTTAGTTGACAATAATAACTCCGATGCTAGTAAAATCTTGAATAATGTGTGTCAAACAATGTTCTTAGCCCTTACTTCCTGAAGCTACAATAGTTTACTTTGAATCAAATGAAAATAAATATAAATATATGGAAAAAATATATAAATATATTAAATTTAATTTGTGTAACCAAATAACAAACGGGCAATTGATATACATACTGCTTGACTTTGATTACTTTGAAATACAGTGGGACTCTTATTTTGAAATGTCTGTGCTTTACTTTTGCTACTCATTCATTAAAAAAATTACATAGCTACAACCGTTTACAACACAATATAATATAAATAATATAAGGTAAACTTTGTGATAATTGATCAGCATTAGTTCATAAGCAATCGTTGACAAATGTGCGCTAATCACTGAATGCGGGCTGCTCTGAAGAACGCGCAACAGCGCCATCTTTTGACTTTAAAACATGCAGTGCTCACATTTATAATAATCACATTAGGGAGTATCGCGATTCGTTTTTCCATCCACAAAATATAAGACGCCTTAAAATGATCGTTTATACTCTTGTTATACTGTTTAAGGCACTGAAGACTTTTAATGACCTTAAATTTATCTGATGAGCATGAGCGGAGTGGAATAATGAAAGTGATCAGCATGATTGATATTCGAAACGGTAAACACGTGATGCATTGTGTGTGTATCTGCAGTCTGTAGAGCCAGTTTCCCCTTTTGAATGACGAATATAGACAAATTTATATGAAGAAATAGGCAGTTGTCTCCTTTACGCAGGAGCAGAACGGTGTGTTCAAATGCAGCTGTTTTGCACCGACGCAGGCGATGTGAGGCAAGAGCACAGTCAGCTTTCATCACCTCTAGTTCTTTGGCGTCTGTTTGGTGTGTGAAATTTTTCCCTACCTGTTCATATTTCGCAGCTATAACTCAGTGAAACATTCACATGCAGCATCTCGTTTAATTACGTCAACACAGCAAATGATGTGATAGGCTACTGGTCACGGAACACGCAAATAACATGCAAATTTTACAGTCATAACGTGTAAATTTGTATGGTTGCCAATGGCGACCTCAGCAAAAATATCACTTGCAAATTAATATTTTTAGTCGCAAATGCGACCGTTTTAGGCGCAGTCTGGAGCCCTGTTATATACGGTGCACTATCAGATTTAAAACTTTGCAGGATGTTTTCATTCACTTAGAGCTATGTTACACACTACATGAAAGGTCATTTTCAAAAATCCATAATAGGGGCACTTTAAGCCTTGTCATGTGCTCAATCAGTCATTCACTTGTCTGAATAAAAATGTTAATATTAGTTAACTTAATACTAACTACTTCTTTATTGAACTATAAAAATCAATGTAACATTAGCAATCATGATAATATTCAGCAAAACAGTTCCCTTAGTTGAGTTATGTTAGGTAACTATATCATTTGTTATAAAAAAAAAAAAAAAAAACGAAACAGTATTTTTACCTCAGTGTGTTTCTTCTGTGAGTTTCTTTATGTGTGCTGTCACGCTCATTTGTTTTGATTTCTCCTAAAGTCTCTCACAAAGAGACAGGCAGCGAATGTAATGAAACCTGAATCATTCTTGCATTTCGATGCTTCCCTAGTTATTTTTTTGTGACTGAGGTTTTAATCAGGCTACTTGTCCGGTTGGGCAAGTAAAATTCTTTTTCGCTTGCCCGTTCAAAAAGTGGATAAGCATTAATGTCGAGCCCTGGATCGGGATTGGTAGTTGGTATCAACTGCAAAAATATTGATCGGAGCATCCCTACTAGTATTAACATTTTCTATACTTACAAACAATGTATGTTGTAAAACTGGGTAATTACCTATCAAATAAAAGCTATACCATCTTCTTCTGTCAGTGTGTGGTGTATGCTGCCTGTGCAATTTTAAAGCATGATACAGAATTTTGACTTTCAGCTCTTATAGGCAACTGCACTTTATTCAAGGCTGTTTTATTTGCTAGACTTTAAATGTTATCAAGTAAGTAAATGTTTCTAATTTTTAATTGGAAAAATCATCCTTCATAGCAGGTATCCCTCTAGCATTAGACACATTTTACTGCATGCTCTGGTTCCTGTTAACCGCATCAATGATTCTAAACGCAAGTGAAAGTGTTGTACTGCAGCTTGAGCTCGATTACAGTGCAGGTAGTGCTGATTCACTCTCACTCTTTTGTGAAATTACAGTCTAACAGAAATTATTGCTTTGATCTGTTCATCTGTGTATTAATTTACTAATTCAACCCACATCGCTGTAATGAATGTATTTTGGGGGAACTTCCTGCATTATAAGCACCAAACTCGCAAGAAAGCTTAAAATTATGTGCAATACTCGCAGTCCCATGCTAAAATTCAGGACCTGAATGTGGCCTGATACCATCTGAATTTAATGGCATTAAATAGGCAGCTATTATTATGAGTGGACCTCAGTGACTTGTGGAGTGCTCCAGGGATCTATCCTTGGACCTCTTCTGATCAATCTCCCACTAGGTCAAATAATGGCATTAATGTTAAAAGCAGATGAAACTCAAATCTACCTAGCTCAATTATCAAGCGACTACAGTCCCATGGACTCCATTTCAGACACAAACTGTGCAGTAACGATGCAAACTGACCACACTGCATAATTTAATTTTAAAATGGTTGCATGTTGCCCAACATTGTAAACAAAATCAATACTATTTTGTTAACAGTTATTTAAATGTGTGGGGGGATTCACAAAATCAATTTAAATGGACAATCTACAGTGAATTCTTAAAAATCTTGTCAATAAAGACTACAAATGTTGAAAAAGTGCATGGCAATGTCCATTTGCCAACAACTCAACCTAACTCCCTGCTGAATGTTTTTACAGATTTCTTTCTTTTTTTATTTCTAAAAAAAATAATTTTGCTCAGCAGTAATTCAGTAAATAATAAAAAGAAAACAACAGACAATTATGAAGTTTCAAAACATGATCACGTGCCTCACTACAAATCAATATGAGCATTACAACAGTTATGCTCATGTTCTACAATCATGAACACTGTATTTACTGTAAACACTTACATTCGTTAAAACAGATGAAGGCACTAGAATAAAAGGCTGATAACATTTGATAAAAGTAAGCACACAACTGACAATAACATGAGACTCAAAACAACAACGTTTTAATACTCCTATACATGGCATGCATAGGTTCAGTCTGGAATCCGTATCTGACTGATTCAGATCACACATAATTTGACATTCAACACTATGCTTAATAAAACAAGAAAACAAACATGATCTGTATTTCATGACTAATGGTAGAAATAGCAACCGAAGCTAACTAGCCATATGCGAACCCCAAAAAACACAAACTGCAGGGGTCAGTCGGTTGGTCAGGGGTAGTATTTGATTTGTTGCAATTATTTGTGTATAAATGCATGTTTCGTTAATGCAGTATACAAATAATGACAATATGAGTGCTAATATTAGTGCTCATTTTCTGTCAGTCTCTCAGACTTGCTATTGCTAACAGCTTTAAAACAATAGAGCAACAACACAGAAGACATAACTATGAAGCCGTTTTAAAAGAGGAAGGAGGTTAATCTTACCTCATATGATTATGTACAAGATGGTAAAGTGGTGAACAGAACATTTACTGGAGTTTGGCAACGAACGCAGGAACATTTCAGACAGCTATCGTCAGTAACAAACTGATGATTACACTGACATGATACACACCAATCAGAGCAGTACTCGATGAAGCATTAGCCAATCACAAATAGTCTTTCAGTTTGCGATCGTGACACAAGGAAGCGTCTTGTTGGTTGGGCAAAATCTTCTTTAAATTATTTACATTTGTGAACAGGTGCGCAAACATAATATTACTGAATTTTGCAGTCAAAAATAACAATAAAATAAAATAATTGGATTTTTTTTTATTTTTATGAATTACCTGGCATGAATCTAGACAACAGCGTGCTCTAGTGGAAAACTATAGTGATGGGAGAAACGAAGCTTTTCAAAGATTCGAATCAATTGACCAATGATTCACTATTTCGAAGCGTTCGGAACACCACGCTGGTGACCCCTGCTGGTCAGAACAGTTTAAATCAGGGGTGCCAAACTCATTTTAGGTTGAGGCCCGGATTGGAAAAAAATAACCATGCGCAGGCCGAATTAATTAATTAAAAAAACAAAAAACAAAAACAAACAAACTAGTACACTGCTCTTTAAAACTGCATTTGCTTTTACGGCGAAAAAAACTATTAGATTTTTTAAAATAATGCCTTATTTATTTATTTATTTATTTATTTATTTATTTATTTTTTATTAGTGATGCACCTATTTTGATTTTTCATGGCCAATTCCAATTTTTTTAGAAGCAAATTAGCTGATTCTAATACTGATTGCAGATTTTTTTTTTTTTTTTTTTTAAAGCAAATTTATTTGTTGTTTATTTGTTCAAAATATGTGTAGCTCTTTGATATTTGAGGCAAACACTGCATGTTTATCACAATCCCAACAAAGATGATATGCACATGAGCATGAGCAGTTGTTTTTAATTTAAATTATTGTATAATTTCAAGATTAACAGCAAAAACAGCATGGTCTGACTTTAGTTTTGTGAAATTATGCTACATAAGACGCTTGCAGAAAACACAATCAGCTGACGGACTGAATGAAAATGAAAACTCACTCTCTGACAGTAGGTGGCGCTTGTGGAACAGCAGTGATACAGCGTTTCCATGGTTACCGCTATACACAAAGCAGCATTGCGTCGATAAATAGGCTACTTTATACTGAGATAAGAGGAAAAGCCATCAAAACTTTTCTGAAGACAGTTCCCTTTAGAGATACACATCAACCCCAATTTAATATTTATATGATTCTTCCTATTTTTCGCGAACAGTGAGCTTGTGCGTGGTAGAGTATTTGCTCTGCTGGCGCGTCTGTTCTCCTCTTTGTGTTCGTATTCAGCTTGTGCCTGTATTAACGTCCTGTTTACGGACTTAATAGATATTTCCACAAATGAAATTTTGGGAAATTATTACAAAGCATTTTGTTTGCAAGCCCGGAATAAAGATTGACCAAAATAACTAAAAAACGTTTGGATTTATGACCAGTGGATCAGTGCATCTCTCTCTCTCTTTTTTTTTTTTTTTTTTTTTTTTTAAATATATATATAGTTCAAATCATCCCCCGGGCCGGATTGGACACCTTTGTGGTATGTTTGACACCCCTGGTTTAAATGGAGAAACATGCATAAAAACAGCTTTTACAAACCAATTGCAAATGTTTTATTGAAAGTATAATCCATCAAATGCAATCATGTAATAAAATGTAATCAACTAATGTCATTAAATAAGTGTCTGTATAATATGTGTTCATTTTATCATTTTATCAATTTTCAGGGCTTGTTTTGTTTGTTCTATAGATGGCTCATCTAAACAGGCCAATAAGAGACTATTAACTAAATGGCTGCCCACTGCTCGGTGTGTGTGTTCACGGTATGTGTGTATGTCAGTTCAATACTCACTGTTGTGTGTGTGCACACAAATTCCTAGAATGTGACACCATACTTGTCTACATGTCATGTCATGTCACTTTCACTTTCAGTTTTATTCCTTTTAATTATACAAATGTCTCGTTAAAACGTCAGAGATCAGGTAAAAACCAAATTGTTGGTGAGTTTCATGTTTTGTTCATGTGTTTGCCACACCACACCATGGCAAGCCAAGTTTATGTTATGTTTTGTTTATGTTAGATCATTTATCTGTAAAAGAAAACTTGCTTAATAATTATACACACCTGAATATGAGGTGTTTTTCACTTTCAGCCTTCATGAACAATTATATACCACTTATAAATGATTAAATACAAAATGAATAGTAATTATTAAGCTGATGTGGTTTGGAATTGGCAAAATGTGTTTGGAAAAAAAATATGATCAGAAAATCAACTTGCATAATAATTATGCACGCTCTGTATAATGTAGAGCAATTTCCTTGTAACTTTCAATAAAACTTTGAAAGTTTATAAAGATGAATATTGAAAGATTATACTTTAATGTCTGATGTTACAGGATCATTCACATACTTTACATTGTCACAGTTATGTCTTAGTTATCATGGCCGTTTAGTTTGTTTTCATTCATCTCATGTGCTCCTTTGTTTGATTTTCCCTCCACTGATTATTTACTATGGACACTAACCCAATCATCACAGCTGTTCATCTTTTAGTTAATCACCATTTGTATTTAAGTTCCTCTTGTTCACCCTGTGTTTGTCCGGTCACCTTTGCATTTAGTGTGTGTTGCCCTGCCTGTCTGCCTGCTATTTGGATTATTCCCATTAAACTTTGTGTTGGAACTCTATTCTTCGTCTTCTTCTGTTTGCCTGAAACCACCTGTACATACACACAAAAAAGCAAACAGCTAACATCTAAAAATATTTAAGTTTTTCCAAATTAATTTATTACTTTTTATCAACTTAATTTTATTAGGTCTGTAACGATGGGTCGGCAGAGCAGGGATCCATTTGCAAGCTTTATTAAGAACAGTATTTACACAGGTAGACAGGGGCAAAGGCAGGAACATAAACAAGGACAGGCAATGGTCGAGGCAGGCGGCAGACAAGCAGTATCGGGTCACAGGCAGAGATCAGGGCAGGCGGCAAACAAACACAGTCCAGTACACAGGCAAGGTTCAGGGCAGGCAGCAGAGAATCACAAAGAATAAACAATCCAAACGGAAACCAGGAAACAGTCCACAAGAAAACGCTTAGTAATGATCACCACGGCAAATCAAGACTTCGCAAAGGGTGTGTGTGTGTGTGTGTCTTAAATAGTCCAGGTAATGATCTGCAGGTGTGTGTGGCAATTGGTGATTGGTGCATGTAATTGGAAGGGAGGATTATGGGAAGTGGAGTCCAGGAACTGACAGGAACAGACAGTGATCGTGACATAACGCCCCCCTTCCGGAAGGCGCGTCCTCGCGGCGTAAATGGCACAGATAGGGAGGGGGGGTGGGTACATTGGAGACCTGTTGGCAGACGGGAACGGGGTCTCCAATGCAGGTCCAGGAACTCGGGCAGCCACGGGGGGTCAGGTGCCACGGGCAGCCACGGCGGGTCAGGTGCCACGGGCAGCCACGGCGGGTCAGGTGCCACGGGCAGCCACGGCGGGTCAGGTGCCACGGGCAGCCACGGCGGGTCAGGTGCCACGGGCAGCCACGGCGGGTCAGGTGCCACGGGCAGCCACGGCGGGTTAGGTTCCAAGGGCAGCCACGGCGGGTCAGGAGTGTCGGGAGGCCACGGCAGGTCAGGTGGCTTGGGCGACCACGGCAGGTCAGGGTCCGTAGCTGGCCACAGCAGTTCACAGGCGGTTGAAGGCCGTGGGCGTGTAAGGTCCCCACCCGCAAGCTCAAGCAGTTCGGAGGCTGCTGATGATCGCGGCCATGCAGGGTCCCCACCCACAAGCTCCCCACCCTCAGGTATATAGCCCCCCCCAAAAAAGTTCTTGGGGATTTCTACGGTGGCCCTGGTGGGTTCGTGGGCAAGGAGCTTGAGCGACGCCGGTAGGGCAGAAAGCTTGGGTGGCGCCGGCAGGGCAGAACAAGGGGGCTCCATGACCATATCAGGGAGAGCGGGCTGCTCGGTAACGGCAGCGGGCTGCTCGGTGACGGCAGCGGGCTGACAGACTGGTCCAGGGTCAAAAGAGCTCGAGTGCAACCTCCAGGCACGCAGGACCGCCAAAACATAGAAGGTAAAGACAGCCCTCTTGGCCATGACAGGACTGACAGGAAGAGCATGCAGGGTTGGAGCGGATTCCCAGGCTGGAGCGGGCTCTGGAGCGGGCTCTGGAGCGGACTCACTGGCTGGAATGACCCCTATGTTCCCCGACACTGGAGGGGCGGCCATCTTGTCCATATCATCCAGAGAGCTTGAGGGCGTCGCAACCGGCGAGCTTGAGGGCGTCGCAACCGGCGAGCTTGAGGGCGTCGCAACCGGCGAGCTTGAGGGCGTCGCAACCGGCGAGCTTGAGGGCGTCGCAACCGGCGAGCTTGAGGGCGTCGCAACCGGCGAGCTTGAGGGCGTCGCAACCGGCGATCTTGAGGGCGTAGCGGGCAGCGGGCTTGAGTGCGAAGCGGCCGGCGGAGGCTTAGGAATGCCAGCCGCTCGTGCTGAAGTCAGCGGTGGATCAGCCACACTGGAACGCAACCCACTCCGCTCCCAAACAGATCCAGAGACGTAACGTGACTCTAGAAGAACAGCAGGGACATGACGTTGTTCTGGAAGATCAGAGGAGACGTGACTTGGTTCACGGAGGTCAACTGTGACTTGACTTGGTTCAGGATAATCAGCGCTGACTTGACTTGGTGTTGTTATTATGGTGGCCGCCATTTTGTGAGCGTCATCTGGCGCGGCGGCCATTACGTGAATGGATGAAGTGTCGCATTTCTCCACGACACCCACAGTAAACGGAGAGCCAACAGTCAATAAAGCATAATCCAAAAACAGACTTAGAGATGAACGGGGTCCCTCACAAATGAGTTGTTTTTTAAGTGTGCTGATTGATGCCCTCACAGAAAAAGTCTATGAGCACGCAGTCCGGCAGATCTGACCAATAAGCAATGTTCAAATATTCAGTGATATAATCCTCTATCGATCGTGTGCCCTGCGTGAGTCCTAATAACAATTGTGCGATATTCCTACCGGGCCATTGTTCTTCAGGAAAGCCGCTGGATCCAGGTGTTGCCGAAGTCTTCTGTAACGATGGGTCGGCAGAGCGGGGATCCATTTGCAAGCTTTATTAAGAACAGTATTTACACAGGTAGACAGGGGCAAAGGCAGGAACATAAACAAGGACAGGCAATGGTCGAGGCAGGCGGCAGACAAACAGTATCGGGTCACAGGCAGAGATCAGGGCAGGCGGCAAACAAACACAGTCCAGTACACAGGCAAGGTTCAGGGCAGGCAGCAGAGAATCACAAAGAATAAACAATCCAAACGGAAACCAGGAAACAGTCCACAAGAAAACGCTTAGTAATGATCACCACGGCAAATCAAGACTTCGCAAAGGGTGTGTGTGTGTGTGTGTGTGTCTTAAATAGTCCAGGTAATGATCTGCAGGTGTGTGTGGCAATTGGTGATTGGTGCATGTGATTGGAAGGGAGGATTATGGGAAGTGAAGTCCAGGAACTGACAGGAACAGACAGTGATCGTGACAGGTCAATTGCAATTATTTGAGTTTGTTCAATCCTATAATTTACATTAACTTAGTTTTACTGCATTCCAACTTAACACTTTAAAGGGTTAGTTCACCCAAAAATGAAAATAATGTCATTAATTACTCACCCTCATGTCCTTCTACAGCTGTAAGACCTTCGTTCATCTTCAGAACACAAATTAAGATATTGTTGATGAAATCCGATGGCTCAGTCAGGCCTCTAGAGCAAAGCCATTCAAACTCTCAAGGTCCATAAAGGTACTAAAAACATATTTGAAACAGTTTATGTGAGTTCAGAGGCCTAACTGAGCCGTCGGATTTCATCAACAATATCTTAATTTGTGTTCTGAAAATGATCAAAGCTCTTACGGTTGTAGAACGTCATGAGGGTGAGTAATTAATGACATTATTTTCATTTTTGGGTGAACTAACCCTTTAAAGGAACACTCCACTTTTTTTGAAAATAGGCTCATTTTCCAACTGCCCTAGAGTTAAACAGTTGAGTTTTACCGTTTTCGAATCCATTCAGCCGATCTCCGGGTCTGGCGGTACCACTTTTAGCATAGCTTAGCATAGTTCATTGAATCTGATTAGACCGTTAGCATCTCGCTCAAAAATGACCAAAGAGTTTTGATATTTTTTCTATTTAAAACTTGACTCTTCTGTAGTTGCATCGTGTACTAAGACCGACGAAAAATGAAAAGTTGCGATTTTCTAGGCCGATATGGCTAGGAACTATACTCTCATTCTGGCGCAATAATCAAGGAACTTTGCTGCCGTACCATGGGTGCAAAAAAAGTGGAGGGTTCCTTTAAGGCCTGGACTGGGATCTTGGGTGGTTTGACCACAGTTGGATGGGCTGAACAGAAATCCGTGGCCATCTCCAGTGGAGTCAAAGGGCAGAGGGGAGCTGGTGAATCAGG
Organism: Ctenopharyngodon idella; assembly: GCF_019924925.1. Lineage (NCBI taxonomy): Eukaryota > Metazoa > Chordata > Actinopteri > Cypriniformes > Xenocyprididae > Ctenopharyngodon > Ctenopharyngodon idella. The sequence continues at coordinate 26,491,294 of NC_067243.1, read as the reverse complement.
AGGACGAGGTGGAGCCAGGAAGCTGGATGGAACCAGTGGGGATGAAGAAGTTTGGAAGCTGATGGTGACCTCGAGTAGCTCACCATGGTGGTGTTCATTATTTAGAAGGAAGTTAAAGTTTTTAATCTTTTCAGTAGATTACAGTAAACCTACAGTGATGATGTTTGAATGTGTTCATGTCTAGTCTGTGTTTGAAAGAATGTCTCAGAGTTTATTTGATAGATTATAATTCAGAAATAATACAAATATAGGCCTAATACTCTTAAGCAATATTAAGTTTGGGAAAAAAAAATGTTATGAAGTGACGAGACTGCTCTTTGTGCGCAAAAACAAAACAATAATGACTTTATTAAACAAATTTGTTTCTCCCCTGTCAGACTCGTACGCTATGTTCGTTGCAGAGCTTCCAGGTTCTACGTCAGAATGACGGCTCAGTATTGGCCGACGCCTGTTCACGTGAGCAACATGATGCATGCGTGTGTTGCTGACGCAGGAGCCGGCTAGTATTGAGTCGCCGTTTGGACATAAACACGGAAACGCTGCAATGAAATATAGCCTTCACATGGGGAGTGAAGGCTATTCTCTCTGGTCCAATCAAACAGAAGAGCTACTGTAGCTCAAACTGCTAAAAAAAACGTAATGCTGCTCATGATAGAAAGGTGTCAGGACATACAGTGCATCGCAGTTTGCTACATATATAGGGCTACATAGCCACAGAGCGGTCAGGGTGCCCATGATGACCCCTGTCCACCACAAAGTGCCGACAATGGTCATGTGAGCTTTAAAACTGGACAATGGAGCAATGGAAGAAGGTTGCCTGGTGTGGTGAACAACACATTTCAGGGCCCAGTTTATGGACAGGCCCCTCTCTGTCTGTAACAGCGGACAAAGGTTTGATTAATTTTGATTGGATCTTGGTGGACTAACACAAACAAACTGTCTAACGCCATGAGATAGAGATGCTAGGACAACATCCAGACACCTCTTAGAGGGCAAGAAGAAGACCTTTTAGTACCAAGCTCGGGAAGGACAGGACTTCTCATTGGTTCACATGCAGTTTCTGCCATTCACCTATTTACAGACTAACTCCTAAGGTTTTGGCCTGTGACCGCCATACAAATTCCTCAGGACCTCAGCATCAGTGGGTGAAACAAAGAGAGGCCACAGTTATTCATCCAAATCCATTCATAACTATGTTTGGAAACCTTAAAACTGATGAAAACTACACACATCCATTTCATACTTATTCAGAGAAATAAGTATTCTCAGTGACAGCTATCTGTAATGCAACATCTTACACAAATTCAGCTGTTAATGTACATGAATGCATGACAGTTCAATCTTTTCCCATCTTGAGAGAGGCAGAAGACACACATCTGCAACAAGGTTAATCTCAGGAGAGCAAACCTTCTCTTCAAGGTTCCTTTGCATGTTCCAGATTGTTAAAGACCTTCTGCACCTACTTCAGGGCCTCATCTGCGTGTTCCAAATTTTAGGACCCTTTGGTGCTCCAGGAGATCAGCATCCCACAGAGCTTTGTGTTCAAGGCTGTTGAAACAGATTTCAGCTCTTTTCCCCACTTCATTGTTATGCAGCAACCAGTGGAAGACGTCACTGCCATCAGACTGCTCACTCAAGTACGTGGAATGTAAATATCACTTTGCCAAACCTCTTTCCAGAGACCTTGGAATTGCTGTATATTGTCAAGATATAATTTTCTAATTTACATTATAGGTAAGATAGCTGATGATAGTTAATAACAAATAATGTTTCATTTATTTGTTTGGTGTATAATAAGATTCTTCACCTTATTAGTTTCAGAGAAACAATAGTTTATCTTTCCATAAGATGACGTAACTCTGCCATAGCCACACCCAACTTAATCACTTGTATTTTATGCATCTTATGCACTTTATTCATTTATCATTCATAGTACGCACCCATACTCATGTATGAAGCAAATGAGAACAGTAAATTACTTTATTGTGGACATTGTCACATAGTTTAAAAACTGCACCTTAACAGCTTTCATTCAAATAAATATAAGCCTAAATTCAATGTTCATCATATAGAGCAATTGAGTCTCTTCAGAAAATTTTGACTAAACCACTCAATTCATATGGATTAGTTTTGCGATCTCTTTATGAACTTTTTGAAGCATCAAAGTCATAGTTGCGTAGCTGTCTATGGAGGGACAGAAAGCTCTCAGATTTCATCAAAAAGATCTTCATGGGTGTTCCTAAGATGAACGAAAGTCTTACGAGTTTGGATCCCATTCCAACGTACACATCCTACACTGACACCTTATTGTAAATGTAAAGTTTGACCAAATTGTCTTAGTCAATATATTTATCTTTCAAGATATAAATATGAAGATATCTTTAATTATGGACACTTTAATAGAGTTTAACGATTGCTTTCAGATCAAAACTTAGTGAATTAATGCTTTAATAGAGCAAAAACATCTGCCAGTGGGTTATGAAAATTACAATAGAGAATAGTATATTGCTAATAATAATATTAGTAATAATAATAATAATAATAATAATAATAATAATAGAGAATAATAATAGAGAATAAACACTTTTCTGGGCTGGCATGTTTTAGTTCAGATTAAAATGCAAAAAAAGAAAAAAAAAAAGTGTAAACACATGTTTGAAAAGTATTTAAGTATTTAAATATTTGGAGTTGTTTATAAAAAAATCTGAATGGCTGTTTGAAAAATGTAAATGCTGGTTACCTTTTTTCCTTGTCCGTTACTAGCAGGCATAGATATGATGTATACATAGATGCCTCATTGGCGGGCGTTTCAATGGGCCACTATGTGTAAGTCGTCCGCCATATTGGAGCGGTCCATATTGGAGAGCAAGTTGACAGCGTTTGCAACCGTATAGATACATGTATAAATATCTTTCTGTTTATGAAGTAGACATTAGCAGATGATTTCACTAAACTAAACAATACAACAAGACAAAGGCGTCAGCTGACATGACATTAAAAAGTTCCTATAGTACAAATAAAAACCTTAAAAGTATAGTAAAAACATAATATTGAGTTAATACATATAAAAACATAAACCAACACATCCTCACATGTGAAAGGTTATCCCATCCCAATCTCGGCGGTTTCACAACCAGAAGCTGCGCAATGTTGTGCCATCATTCTTACTGTGAGTGACGACACCCGTGTCTGGAGTGGTGGAATGAGGCATATACATATATATATATATATATATATATATATATATATATATGTGGCAGGTATCACAAACAGAAAGTTGCATATGCTTTGTGTACAGGAGTAACCATGGTAACCGCTGTATTTCTGCTGTTCCATAAGCTCCACCTCCTGTCAGAGAGTGAATCTGCATTTTTATTCAGCCTGTCCACTGCTTTTGTTCAGATCAATGCGTAAACCAGACCAAATTTTCATGCAGCAAATACGCATTATTGTTTAATTTAACTGGTCGATGGAAAAGAAGCTAACATGTGTTCTAAAAATCTAAACAATGCGGATAATAAGGTATCTAGAATTATTCAAGTATTTTGAAGTGTCCACAATAACAATACCATGCATGGCACTGATACCGTTGTTACATTGGCTGAGCGTTTTCGAAGCACTTGCAAATGCCGAATTAAACCAATGAAACAGTGCCTTTTTAAAATTCATCATTTAACCTTATCTTGCTCACTTTTTTCCTATTTTCCTTTTCTCTTTTTCGTAAGTTGAATAAGTTGAAAGTGTAGGACGTAGCATAAATGCATATGCGGACCAGACAAGTAATTTGGCAAATATCACTTTTAAAAAAAAAAGAAAAAAAAAAAAAGACCAAGCTTCTGCGCACATACACACTCAAACACGTAAACCTATAGACTAAACATGTAAATGAACGGCAAGAATGCATTAAAGGTATTCGGTTTTCAGTAGGAAAGGTGTCATTTAAGTGGCCCCTAAAGTAATAATTAACAATTTTTACAACGGAAGTGATTCAATCAAAAACCAATTTTAGCTCGATAATAATTTTCCTATTGTCACTGTGAAGCTGCTTTGAAACAATATGTATTGCGAAAAGCGCTATATAAATGAAGATAAACGTTTTGAACTTGGAGAGGCTTTACACTTTCTTCATAAGTTGAATACAGAAGGTGGTCTGGCAGAAGCTAGATATTTTACTTTATAACTTGTTAAATATGGATTTTTTCTTACACAAAACGCATCGCTTCGCTTCAGAAGGCCTTTATTAACCCCCCTGGGGCCGTGTGGAGTATGTTTATGATGGATGAATGTGGATGGATGCACTTTCTTCAGCTCATACTCGTTGGTCCTGTTCACTGCCATTATAAAGCTTAGATGCGTCAGGATATTTATTAATATAACTCTGATTGTGTTCATCAGAAAGAAGAAAGTCATATACACCTAGGATGGCTTGAGGGTGAGTAAAGCTTGGGCTAATTTTTATTTTAAAGTGAACTAATCCTTTAATTGCAAAAAAAAAAAAGATGTTTGGTAGTGACGTTCCTTAAAGTTACACACAGATTTTCAGACTTTTGAACACATTTAACTCAAAATGATGGTAGATATCTACTATGAAAGAGAGGCTATGAGAGGACACAGAAATATTTCTTGAAATGTAGGGGTGTGGTTAAAATCAATCTCAGCCTATGGTCTAAAACATTCACTGAAACTTTATGTAATAAAAAAAAATAATTGCGGGACAATTATTATTTTTTTATTACATAAAGTTTCATGATACAAAGAAAATATAAAATAAATTTTTTTTGAACTTCACTTTTTAATATACATATGTATTTTTTTTTTTTTTTAGGGGTTAGGCTTCAGGACAGCCACCTCCCAATTGAAAGTACCCAATAAATTATGATTTTATATTAAGCTTACAGATATTTTAAATATCTTAGTAAATATCTAAAATTTAGATGTGTTTTTGGTTGTGGGACAGCAGTTTGCACCAACTCTGTAGAATGGCCCATTTAGTTGTCTTTTTCTGCTCAGACGGCTAAACCACCCTTGGAATTTTAGAAATGGGAGAATTGTGTTTGTCTTCATGAAACGCTATGTAGGACACTACTGTTCTGTAGCTGTATGTCAACCAATAGTGAATACCACAGCAGATATTTCATCAAGGGTCCATATGGGTAATACCTGAATATAACTTTACATATAAATTCACAACAACATATATATCACACGTCTGCTGTATATATGAAAAACTACTGAGAATATAACTAGGCTACAGTAGATCATATATCATTACATTGTCCATCTGATCCAATTATCTGTAATCTGTATTAGTAATTTTTCATTTCACAAAAACACAGTCAAATGCAACTCAATTGTCTATGTAGGCTATGCATGAAGACCAACAGTGAATTATCTACAGATATTTAATCCTTAGTGCAGCTCATTATACTATCTGATGTCTTAATGTAACGTTTATATTAATTTATAAAAATAAAAAACTCAATAAATCATCGTCTATAGACGGGACTAACGTGTAAGTTTCGAGCGTCGATTTAATGATGTTTTTCGCCTTATATCCTCCTCCTCTATTGTCTGCATCAGGAACAACAGAAGAACAAAACCGCTGGTTCGTGTATCTGAGAATCTGCCTGCTCCAGATCTGCAGCATCCTCAAACATGGAAAGACGGGTACCGTATGACGTTGTATAGCACCGCCTTTGCATGTTTCAACAAGGTCCTGTAAGCGATTGTAAAAGCTCTTCTTGCACAACCTACTGGCATTCAAACGTCCAGTGCAAAGAAATCTTGTTAGTTGCAGCTATGTCAGGAAGAGGCAAAGGCGGTAAAGGGCTCGGAAAAGGAGGCGCCAAGCGTCACCGTAAGGTTTTGCGCGATAACATCCAGGGAATCACCAAACCCGCCATCCGTCGTCTCGCTCGCCGTGGCGGTGTTAAGCGTATCTCCGGTCTGATCTACGAGGAGACCCGCGGAGTGTTGAAGGTGTTTCTGGAGAACGTTATCCGCGATGCCGTCACCTACACCGAGCACGCCAAGAGAAAGACCGTGACCGCCATGGATGTTGTGTACGCGCTGAAGCGACAGGGACGAACCCTGTACGGCTTTGGAGGTTAAAAACCTAAAATCAAGAAAAACTACTCAAACCCAACGGCTCTTTTAAGAGCCACCCACACTGTCACATAAAGAGTCCGACGTTTTAACCGTGTCGACCACACGTGTCACTATAAAAAGACTTGTTTTCTGAATCCAGCATGAACTTCACCAAAGTTAAATAAACTCGTAAATAATGTTTAACAGCATTGCATCGAGACTCTAATGCAAAAACATTTGTCGGCTCTTCTTTGACAGCAATGATTCCCGAAATATTAATGTTGCTTTAAATAGCGCACGAACACCATTTGTTTTTGTATTAAACAATCTTTATTAATTTAATAGATACTGTGTTTTACAAAACGAACAAAAGGGCATTAATGTGAAAATAATAGCAAAGTTAGCAGAAGTGGAAATGCAGAAAACAAAAATGTTATTTTAGACAAAAGGTTGTTTTCAAAGACGTTTGTAGGAAAAGGTGTTTGTAAAGGTGGTCTGACCATTATTTTATTTCCTCCCAAACTCCCTCAATGGCTCTATAATGGTGTTTTAATTACACGATGGTTCACGATATTTGTCTAGAACCGCTTGTTTTCTCAAACTAATAATAAAAAGAGCGGGAAACGAAACCAAGGAAACAGTCAGGGTGTAGTTCAAACATTGAGCGGTTGGCGGCGGCGCATGTGATTGGCTCTCATTCTGCTAGTAATGCTTTGAGTTGTCCAATGAAATACGAGTTTATGGGTTTGGCCTATTAAAAGAGGCAATCAGATAGTTCCCGTATCTCTTTGAAAATTAGCATAGGGCAGTGAATAAATATCGCTATATTGTTCTTGAGTTCACATTGCTTCGTGCAGTTTGAGATCACGCAGTATCATGCCTGAACCAGCAAAGTCCGCGCCTAAGAAGGGCTCCAAGAAGGCCGTCACGAAGACCGCCGGTAAGAGTGGAAAGAAGCGCAAGAGGTCCAGGAAGGAAAGTTACGCCATCTACGTCTACAAAGTCTTGAAGCAGGTTCATCCTGACACCGGTATCTCTTCCAAGGCGATGGGCATCATGAACTCTTTCGTCAACGACATCTTCGAGCGCATCGCCGGTGAGTCGTCTCGTCTCGCTCACTACAACAAGCGCTCCACCATCACTTCTAGAGAGATCCAGACCGCCGTGCGTCTGCTGCTGCCCGGAGAGCTGGCCAAACACGCCGTGTCCGAGGGCACCAAAGCAGTGACCAAATATACCAGTTCCAAGTAGAGATTTAACCGAGACTCTCAGCGACCCAAAGGCTCTTTTAAGAGCCACCTATCTTCTCGTTAAAGAGGTTCTGTTGTCCGTAGAATCAGTTGCCAAGTAAATGTTAAGTATCGAAACTTCCATGACCGTAATTTGATCCGAGTCTAATCCAAAGCTAGTTTTCGTGTTTATTCAGCGACCTGTTTTCCAAAAAGTATGGCAGTGTGGTTTTAAAAAAGCTATTTAGTTTACTTAAGATTAATTATTGCTAGGTTATTGAGGTAATTGAATGAAGAAATTTAAAGCGTTAGTTAACCCAAAAATGAAAATGTCACTTATTACTCACCCTCATATCGTTCTACACCCGTAAGACTTTTGTTCATCTTCGGAACACAAATTAAGATATTTTTGACGAAATCCGATGGCTCAGAGAGGCCTGCGTAGACCGCATTGGTACTTTCTCTCTAAAAATCTAACTTATCAACCTTAATATTATAAAGCGACGAGAGGTGGGTTGAAGTCTTTTTTTTTTTTTTTTTTTTTTTTTTTGTGCACCCCCCAAAAAAAAAAAAAAAAAAAAAAAAAAAGAATTCAAAAATACCTAGCGATGGGCGATTTCAAAACACTGCTTCATGAAGCTTCAGAGCTTTACGAATCGAGTCAGTGGTTCGGAGCGCCAAAGTCACGTGATTTCAGTAGTTTGGCGGTTTGATACGCAATCCGAATCACTGATCTGAGACAAAAGATTTGTAATGCTCCGAAGCAGTGTTTTGAAATCGGCCATCACTAGATATTGTTAAAAAGTCTTTTTGGCGCACAAAAAATATTCTCTTCGCTTTATAATATTAAGGTTGAACAACTGTACTCACATGAACTGATTTAAATGTGTTTTTAGTACCTTTATGGATCTTGAGAGAGGAAATACCATAGCTGTCTATGCAGGCCTCACTGAGCCATTGGATTTCATCGAAAATATCTTAATTTGTGTTCCGAAGATGAACAAAGGTTTTATGAGTGTAGAACGACATGAGGGTGAGTAATAAGTGACATTATTTTCATTTTTTGGGGTGAACTAACCCATTATGTCTAGTTAAACTCATTTCCTTGCGTTATATTTGGGAAAAAGAAAGATCACCCAGGTAAGTTATAGGGATTTGGGATGAAGAAAAAAAAAAAAAAAAAAATTGATGATGGACAAATTATTCAACACTCATGTGAAATCTCAATTTTAGTTCCAAATCGTGTACTTTTCCCACTGTTAAAGCACTTCAAAACTTGAGCCCATTAGTAACTGTTTCTACATCATGAGAATGTAATGTTCATAACGCCGCATTCACACGGGGCGTCAGCGTTAATGCTTCTCGTTTACTCTGAATTGGTGACATCATGCGTTGCCGAACTGAATTGTAGGTTCCATCGCGTCGCGATGCAAGTGGCAGAAGTTGAAGATTTCTCAACTTTTCAAGCGCCAACGCAGGCGTCAGCCAATCAGATCGCCATGCAAACACTCTACAGCAGTCGCTAGCCACTTGCATTCATGCAACACCGGAAAGTAAGTTGATTGGCTGTTATCGCTATAACGGTTGCGTCAACACAAGCTTCAGACACGCCCTCTGTCAAGTGTTGACGTTCCGCGTGAAAGCAGCGTTACTGTAGACAGGAGCATTTGGGTTTAGTCGATTTCTGATTCATTTTACTAGTCTCCGCTAATAAAATTATTTTAGCGAAATTCACTTGCCAGTAGGGTGTTTTTACAAGTCTGATAATAATTCTTTCAATTTTTGGATTTCTCATTGTCAGCTTATACGGACTAAAGCCCTGCAGCTGTCTGAATATGTTATTTTTAATAAAGTATCTTCCAGCTGACCTGTCAGATGATGATGACTGCAGCATCTACGACTGAAGGACAATAAGAAGAACTCTGAATATTACACAGCTGTCACTGTACTGGAGCAGCTATGATGCTTTTTAAATAGTACTTAACCCTCTGGTTGTGTTAATGTTATCGCAGTGGACTAAAACTTACCATGTGTGGTAATATTGGAAGGATGAATAGATATTGGGTGCAGACAGTTCAGAATAGGATGAAGTTAATCTCTGTGAAAAGAGGCTTACAATCATTCAGATCCAAAGAAATATAAAACCTGTGCTAACTGAAAGAAATCAAGTTGACAAATATTGGTAATAATATAGCATACTGAGAGGTTTACAAGCAATTTTGAGTATGCCGGTTATTTTTGACCTGGAACACCACAAGTGAGACTTTGTACCATTTTGTACAAAATAAAAGCATTTCAAAACAAACTTCCTAGTTAAACATTAAAACTAGTGCGAATAATTGTGTAGAATATTTTAACATTTTATTTAATTTTGCCAAAATTACCCTTATAATGCTTGTTTCAGTCCCTTTGTTGTGTTTTCTCAGGGCAGGTTTATGTACATTGTAAAAAATATTGCCTTGGTTTTGACTCAAAAATAAAAATAAATAAATAAATAATAATAAATTAAATAAAATTGAGGCAACTATTTGCATCAGACTTTTAAGTATTTTGAACTCATCTAATTTGTGTTTGACCAAATAGCCTTTACATGTCTTCAACATGCACACTTAAGTAATTTCAACTCAGTTTTCCTTGTAAAAACAACTCAAATTCAAACTCAAAGGGTTTCTCCCTTCTCCCACTGCGCTCCGTGTCCATGTTTTTGGCAGGGTTCTCCTGGTAAAATTCTCATTCCTGGGGCTAAATATATTATTTGGGGTCGCTTCAATTCGCGGCAACAGTGTAAAAGTAGCCCAATTGCGCGGGAAAACCGCACACTTGACAACACTGAACAGCTGCTCATTCATTAAAGCATTTCATATGATGCGATGTGCTACATCCTAATGTCAGGCTCCATTTGTCACCACAACGGTAACTCCCAAAACTCCCAACATGAAAAAAAAAAAACCTTTCTAAACCCCACCTTAATAGAACATTAAACAATAATAAATCTTCTTATTTATCTTGCTTAAAACACATAAAGATAAACAAATTCAACATTTTCTCTTCCAGTTAAATCCCATGCAAAGCATTCTGGGAACTAGAAATCTCCTTACCTCCAGTAAGTAGATTATACACAATAAAATTAAGTTAATGCTAATTTAAATATAATATTGAACAAGCAGCAAACATCCTTGTTTTGAGTGAGTGCTTCCATTTCAGCCAAGCGGCAACCTCCTTCAGTTTCTAATGAAGCCAATACGGAAGTGAATTAAACTGCAATTCATCAACTGGCCGCTAGGGACAAGCTCCAAAAGAGAGCCGAATCTCATTGAGTCCCATGTTAAAATAGCAAACTTTATAGCAGAAAAAAAAAAACATGTTTACAGTTGGTACAAATTGTGGTTTTGGCCTATACTGTTAATTTTGCCCTTCATCACAACTCTGAGGGGGGTGATTTTTTTTTTATAACTCATCCGTTTAAATTATATCAAGTCTTAAAGTTCTGCATAATTAAGGGCGTGGTCATTTGAGTGACAGGTCAATTGCCGCTGCTGTCTGTGAGCCGTCACTTTACCTCAGCTAATTCCAGCCGCTGAATTTGGCATCTCTGCTGTGTTTGTGCTTTTTTCTGAATTATTTTATACAATTATAAAATAATATGGTTTGCTGCGTCAATGGTCGAGACTCGAGACAGATGTGTGTCTGTGTACATGTGCATGCATGCGGAAGATAAACAGAACACACGTTGTTGGATCGTGGCATTGGCTAAAAGTTTTGTTCCTGAGATTTACTACAATGACAATGGCGGGAGAATATTAATTTGTTTGTGAGAGTCTAATGTACTATCATATACAGTTTTACATCATAAACGCTGCTCAGGTTGCATCATTTCTTGAAGAACGATGATGGAGAGCAGATCATTCAGAAGAAATGTGATGCAAACAATGGATAATATATCTATTTCATGCATTTAATGCTTTTGTGGACAAAAAGTACTGTTTTTTTGTTTTGCAATGGACAATTTTCATGTTATTTCCACACTCGACACAGATTAATTACTGGTGTTGGAGCATCTATATCGTAAAAAAGACACCATAGATTGACAGTAAATCTTTAGAACTTTCTAATGATATAACTTGTTATCTTTATTAATATTTTAGATAGTATAGATAGATAGATAGATAGCTCCTTTGCCTGCTAACATGATCACGTCGAGCTAGGCTGGCGGGCGTGGTTTCAGCAACCAGTCACCTCGGTTCCAACCACGTCCCGCCTCTATGGCCATTTTCAGTTATCCGGGAGTGACGTGCGGTAACGCGGAGCTAAGATGGCAGCGGCCTCATTTGCGCTTCAAAAATGCTATTCAGAAATCTACGGGTGACGTCACGGACACTACGTCCATGTTTTTTTAGTCTATGATTTCAGCAGCAAAACTAAAAAAAATCCATGACTTTTCAAACAAGGAAATAAATTAAGACAAGTTTTCGGCAAGGTGCGAGCAGCACATCGCTACGCGTCAAAAGCAAGAAACCATTACAATCAGTGAACTATACTGGATGCGATGCAGCGCGATGAGACAGTAAACGGATGCCCTGTATACCTGAGGTAATCCACACGGTTGTGAAGCTTCCAACAGCAGAACTAATGGATTTGTAAAGTTCGCTTTGATGCGTCCAGTATGTAGACTGATTCAAGCTGTTGCGGTGCGGTGTGAAACGACAACGGTCACGACTGTTGTAGACAACGCTGCTATTGAATTATAGTGAAATATGAAATATGAGAAAAATTGCTAGATTTATGTTGCAATATAAAAAGTACATGTAAACTTAATAAATGAAAATTATCATGACAGAATAATACAAACAATTATCAATCAAATTCTCTGAAATATTGAAGTCCAAAATACAAATAATATCAAATAAAAATGTTAGTAAAAATCTTAATAAAAGCTTAGTAAAATCTTAACCCAATCTAAATATGTTAATCAAAAATCTAAGTATAAATCTATGAGTCTGAGTGAAATGCTCTTGCCTACGAAGACTAAAGTTTGATGAGATCTCGTTGGTATAAAATGCAAAGAGCAATAAATTGAGAAGGTGTCAGATCGAGAGATCGAGAAAGGTGTCAGATCGAGAAAAGGTACCCTAAAACTAGACATCAGCAAGTTCCTCTTTTGGGCATAGCCAACACCAGTAAACCACAAGAGCTATTAAAGCAAATCTGCACTTTATCACCCTTGTATTTACATATGCCAATGGAAACTTTTAGACAATGTGTGCATGTGTGAGTACAGCTTTAGGAAAACACTCTGGTCAGCAATGTAACCCTAAAAGACTCTTCATGAGAGAAACAGTGTACATTTGGCATAAAAGAACTGTGTTTTGTCATAAAATCATAAAAACATAAAACAATAACTGATTACAATATAACTTGATTCAATGATTGATTATGGGCAAGAAAAACATCTTCATTTTCAATCTTCACTCAAAAATATATGATTTCTATAAAAATATAATTAAGATGTTAAAACATAAACATTAATCTTCTCATCAGTTTTAGTCTTTAAACTTCTTTGTATATCTCCCTTTGCACTGAACTTTGAGCGTTGTAACTTTGCAGATGTTATTTATGCTCAAACAGCAACATTACACACTAACTAAAGTTAAAAAAGTCAAATCATAATCAACCACCCCTTTAAAGTCCCCGTGAACCTGAAGTTGCAAACTACTTTTCTCCAGTGTTGTGACATTTTTCCAAGTGAAACAGAATATTCAATAGAGGGTGGGTTTTAACTTTAGCGCTCCTCCTCTCCATCTCTCGCTCATAGCAGACTAACGGTTGGAGGGGAGTGGTTTAAGCGTTTTCAAACCAAGCCGTCAAACTGACGCCATTCCAAACCGGAAGTAACTTTTCAGATTTTGATTATCATGGCAAACTTTTTTTTTTTCTTTGTATTAACTTGCAAGTATTAATTGTTCACCACAAGATTAGTATTATATGCTAACAAAGTAAATAGGGTCAATTTTTATTTCATGATGACTTTAAATAATGTTCTTAGTCTTTCCAACCTGTGACGGGCGGCCGCACGTTTACCTTGAGTGAAATGCCAGTTACGGTTTGTGTAAATATACTACAGTAATGTCCAGAAAAGGTTTAATTCTTTTCATTTTAATTATAAACAAGCCTGAAATTCACTGGGACTCTTATTTTGAAATAGCTCTGCTTCTCTACTTCCAGCTGCTCATTCAGAAAGATTAGGGAGGCAAAATATGCACTTTTACAACCATCTAAACCATATTACAATATTAAAACCATGAAGGAAACATTGCCATAATTCATAAACAGTATAAGATCATAAGTCTAATAATGACTAATGACTTATTGACTTTTGTGTTTTGACTTTCAATGAACAATGTTCATGTTTAATAAAATCATAGCCTTTTGAAGTTAAATGAAATTGACTCTGGTCTATGCTGTGTTCATATTTCAGTTGAACCACACCAAAGACATCTAAACAAACCAAAAACAGGACATGATGTCACAAGATGTGACCCTAAAATGCAGAATGCTCAAGCATACCTGGTTCTTCTCATCATAGTTGTGATGTTGTTTATTACAGTTCAGTATACAGGCATCGGAAATACTGTCTCCTTGCAGCAGATCTTTGTTTGTGTGTAATTCCAGCTGCTGTTTTGACTCCTTTACACATTTTATAAAATCGTCGCAGCTGGTAAAAAAATACCATCATATATGCGCATTTAGCCCAGAACACAGCACTGTTTTGGATGTTCAGCAAGTTCCGTCGCAAAAATGTCATAACTGTTTATTTTTAAGTTTTAAGTTTTTTTATTTTACTGTTTTATTTTTTTGTTTGTTTGTTTTGTATCTTTAGGTTTGTTGTTTAAAATGACAGTGTGAACGCTAAGTGAAACACAACTAAATGTCAAAATCATTTTATTTTTTGGTCTGGACCAAAAGAAGCAAGAGAACCGAACTGAACACACCATAACTCTACATGGCTTAACATTTTGGCATGGTTTACTTGGTTTATTAAAAGTTACATCCGTTGATGGGATTTCAACCCGAGAACATTAGAGCGAAAGCATGATTTATACCACATATTAGATTTTGTTCTCCCACCTCCAAAAATCACAATTCCTGGTTGTCACTCCCCAAAGTTATATGGCCATAAAGACTTCAGGCTGAGCTCCGTTGACCTGGCATAGTAAGCAACCAACGAAAATCCACATAGCAATGCTTTAAAACCCCTCAGAACATATTTGTAACGGGCTGACAACCACACACAATCCTTGTGGGGTAGTGGGTTTTTGCACCGACAAGCACTTCTTGCATTTTTCTTTGCAGAAAGTGTTAACAGTGTATCTTCTTGCTGTAGGGCAGGGGTTCCCAAACACATTCCTGGAGCCTCCCCAACACTGCATGTTTTCCATGTCTCCTTAGTCAAACACACCTGATTCAGATCATCGGTTCATTAGTTGAGACTCCAAGACCTGAAATGGGTGTGTCAGAGGAGACATGCAAAATGTGTAGTGTTGGGGAGGCTCCAGGAATGTGTTTGGGAAACCCTGCTGTAGGTGATCCATGCATCCTGGTCATGTCTCCAGCTCAGTCTCATGGCCTGCCAAAGTTCAGTCATCTAACTTCAGGCACACTCAACAATTCAATCCCCAGACTCAAGAATCGCAACAGCACCACAGGAGTGAGTTGTTTTTGTTAATAATAACTTTTAATAATAGATTTTATTTAAATACTTAAAAACTTACAGTTGATTTTGAAAATGCAGCAAAAAAAAAAAGGATGAATAAATCAATAAATAAAAATCTCACTTCCTAGCGCAGTGTTGGTGTTTTGGCTATAATTTCATGGGTCAAAATCCCACAATAATATTTAAAATATCAGTAAGCTTAATATATATAAAATCATAATTTATTGGGTACTTTCAATTGGGAGGTGGCTGTCCAAAACCCTAACCCCTAAAATTCAACTTGTGAAAATCATATTGAAATCATTTTTGCTATTTTTTTTCCATTGTTGTTTTTAAATATATATATTTTTTATGTTTTATTTTTATTTTTAAATGTGAAGTTAAAAAAAAAAAAAAAAAATCATGAAACTTCATGTAAAAAAGTGTGTCCCACTGTCACGATTGAGTCAACTGCACCAGATCTCCCGAACCGCCAGAGGGAGACGTCACCGGAGTATTAGTTTACATTGGACTTAATTTCCCATACACCCACATACCTGGGACTGATTAGTCTTGCACCTGCCACCAATCATCTCCACGCACACTCACTATAAAGCTCTCACTCACACTCAGTCCTTTGCGATGTCTTGATTAGCCACGGTTGTCATTTCTGAGCGTTTATTCATGATTGTTGTTTTGTTGCTGACTTGGACTATACTTTGGATTGTGATTGCTGCCTGTCCCGACCTCTGCCCGTTCATTGTTTACCCCTGCCTGCCTCGACCCTTTGCCTGTTACTGTTTATGCTGTCTGCCGCCTGCCACAACCCTCTGCCTGTTTCCTGGTTTATGTCATCTGTATTGTCTGATTTATTGAATAAACTGCAAATGGATCAATACACTTCTGACTCGTCACACCTGCATTTTCATGTCACTACTGAAACAGTGTATGTTTTAGTCCATTGGCTGAGACTGATTTTAACCACACTTCTACATTTTGTGTCCCTCCCTCTCATAGCCTCTCTTTCATAGTAGATAGGTACCATCATTTTGAGTTAAATGTGTTTGAAAAATCTGTGTGTAACTTTAAGGAATGCCACTACCAAACACCTTTTTTTCTGCAATTAACTGTTTTGGGTGTTTTTCCATAAAATTTAAATTTTATGTGTGTACAACAGTTCAGAACTGTGCTAGCTAACCATGTACTGGTTATCTTTTTTGAGCTAGGCTCAAAAGTATCTAAAATTGTCACTACAGAAACCATTGTTGTTTTTGGGGGGTTATTTGATCAAATTTAGTTTTTATGTGTGTATAACTGTGCTAGGTAACCATGTGCTGATTATCATCTTTGAGCTCAAAAGCATCTAAAATTGTCACTACAGAAACAGTCACAACCCAAAAAAACAACATCATTGTTTTTTGGGGTTTATTCGATAACATTTATTTTGTGTGTGTGTGTAACTGTTCAGAACTGTGCTAGCTAACCGTGTGCTGATTATCATTTTTGAGCTATAGGCTCAAAAGTATGTAAAATTGTCACAACCGAAACTTCACCACATGTTTTGTTTTTTGACTGTTTCGGTATTGACACCATTGTTTTGGTAGTGACAAAAGAGAACACATTATCGTTTATTTGGGGGAAATAAACAAAATTTTAAATTTTTTTTACAGTTATGTAAATCAGTTAAAATTCTGAGTTAAAATCAGTTAAAATTCTGAGTTAAAATTCTGTAATGTGATGTGGTGGTTGTAATGTGATTACTGTCACTACCAAAAACATTGGATGTTTTGTCAAAAATAAAGTATCGACTTTAAAGAATTATCAACTAAGATGTTATTATAGTGTTTGGTTCAATGTATATTCAAACTAATGAATCCTTAACTTTGAAATCAGTATGATAAACTTTCTGCCTTTTACAAAGAAAGATTGGTTTCAAAATACAACAAATCTCAATATTGTTAAAATTGTAATTGTTATTGATTTACCTGTGAAAACTTAAAAAAAAAAAGCAAAAAAAAAAAAAAAGCAAAAAATATATTTACAAGGTAGATGCAAACAAAATCATAATAGGTCAATGTAACCCTTCTTATTAAATTATTTATTATTGTGTTTCGGTAGTGACAAATTTGGGGAGAGGATGAACTGTACAATTACTAGAAATGTGTACCTTGGCTATGATACAATTTGCATACATACAAAATTTGTGGAAAAATACATTTTTTTTAAGACGTTTCCAGCTCTGACTTTGAACCAGTTCTGTAGAATGGCCCATAAAGTAGTTTAATGTACTGCCACTGAAGCTCTGTCAACCTTTTTTCTCACACAGTAAAATGGCTATTCCCTAAATTTAACCCCTTAGCATTCCTGTAAAATGTGCATGCTATTCTTGAACCATTTGGTGTATATGCATGGTTTTGGTCTCTTTTGAAAGGTATGTGTACCGTGGGCGGTACAGTGGAACGCTAACATGTTAAAGAGTTAGTTAATCCAAAAATTTAAATTCTGTCTTCATTTAGGCCTACTCACCCGTGTTGTTCTCATATGTCACACATGCACATACATTTGAACTTCCATGTTTATTACAGTATGTGTGTTGCTCAGTTTATCATATAAAGCTTTGTCTCTTCAGAAGACTTGGATTTTGCTGTTTAACTCTCTTTTATTTGTTAATGAACTTGTGAAAATACATAAGCTAAGATTTCTCTCAAGTTTATTGTCAAGTACATTAACCTGTTCTCACTCCACTGACTCCCAGTTGCTGCCAGATTTAAACTGAAGGCTTCGATGCCGACTTTCAGGACCGCCACTGAAACCGCACCTCCCTACCTCAGTTCACTCCTATTGTCCCTCCCTCAGCTCCTCATTGATTCATCACTGATGCACCTCCATACCATGAAAGATGTTTGTTTTTGCGCCTGTTGCTGATGAAAGTCTGGATGGTTTTGTCTTTGGGACTGAGAACTGGATTTCCAACTACAGCACACATTTCCACTGTCTTTTGGACAATCTAAGATGACCCCGACCCAGAAGATGCAGCATCTCTGCATAGAACAGGTTTTTCCTTGTGTAACAGAGATTCAAATTGCATTTCTTGATCCAGCGGCAGACTTTATTAAGTGACAACAGTTTTCCAAAGTACTCCTGAGCACATGTGGCTATTTTTATCACAGTAGCATGACAGTTTCTCATGTAATGCCGTCTGAGGGCTCGGAGGTCACACACATTCAGTGGAGGTCTCCCGCCTTGTCCTACACAGCCTGAGATTTCTCTGGATTCCCTGAATCTTTTCGCAATATTATATATGGCAGATGGTGAAAGACCTAAATACTTTGCAATCTTGCATTTGATAAATGTGATTTTTGAATTGTTTGACAATTATCTCATGAAATTTGGCACAAAGTGGTGAGCCATGACCCATCTTTGCTTGCAAAGACTGAGCCTTTGGTGGATCTTTTATACCCAAACACCCAAAGTTTTCTTACAGAACTTTCTGTCTCTGACCTGTTTGCATTCAGATTGTGCCTTCGCTTATCCTTATTATATATAAATATACGAAAGTATATATATATATATATATATATATATATATATATGTGTGTGTGTGTGTGTGTGTGTATATATATTCAATCAGTTTTAAGAGCAAAATTATATCTATTTAAATTCAGCAGTGTCCAAAGTATGTTGTTTTAGGCTGAGACCTTTTCTCAGTTTTGGATTAGGGTTAAAGAGAGATGGTGTATGTTTGGTTTTACGTGTGAGGCACAAAACATCAATCTTGAGGAGGCAATGACATAAGAAATGCTAGCGTTGCAATACAAAGTTTCAAACATTGTCCAGAAAATTACAAGCTAGAACAAGAAGAGAAAAAAGAAACAGTGATAATAAGTTGTATTTAAAGTAGATATTTAATAAAGAGAAACAAAGATGACGATTTACATTTTCATGGTGTACATCAGCTTATGAAAACGTATTTAACAAGTTAAAATATTAATACTTGAGTGATGAAACGTATATATTTATTATTATTATTATTATTATTATTATTATATGGACTGATCATCTGCTGGCAGAAGATGAGGGCCAGACAGGAGAGTCACAACACTCGGATCCTCAGGATGATGTTCGTGTGTTTCAAGCTGCCCAAAACAACAGCTGTATGAAAGCCTCCTCACGCCCCTCACTAATGCTGAATTCATTAAAGTCACCTTCAGGCTGTTTTCTGAACACACAGCGGACGCGTTCAGGCTTTTATCAACTTTTCCATTAAAACTATCCATCAAATTTACACGCGGCTTTTCCCCGTGGCTGATGGTCGCCTTGGATTTGGTCTGACGGAGGCAAAAGAAACATTTCCTCTTCGCGTATTTTAGTCTCCAGTGAAAGCTCAGTGCCTCTGCTCGGTGCTCACTTTGTTTTGACTGTGACAAACTATTTTACCGCTTCAGTTTTGTCCCAAATGTAAGAGAAGAAAACACAAGCGAGAGGAGCTCGTGGAGGCGCAGAGACACCGAGCAGAGCGGGTTGAGTCTATAAGGTTCTCATGTGTTATTTAAGAGCGCAGCGCCGCTCGAACGCTACCATTGTTCAAGCCAGACAGCGTTTGATACAGCACAGATCCGATTCGAGAGAGATGGCAGAAACCGCTCCAGCACCGGCCGCTGCAGCCCCGGCCAAAGCGCCCAAGAAGAAGTCAGCTGCGAAAGCCAAGAAAGCAGGTCCAGGCGTCGGTGAGCTCATCGTCAAAGCCGTGTCCGCATCCAAGGAGAGGAGCGGCGTGTCCCTCGCCGCTTTGAAGAAAGCTCTCGCTGCCAGCGGTTACGACGTGGAGAAGAACAACTCCCGCGTCAAGATCGCCATCAAGAGCCTGGTGACTAAAGGCGCCCTGGTGCAGGTCAAAGGGACCGGCGCCTCGGGCTCATTCAAGCTCAACAAGCAGCAAGCCGAGACTAAGAAGAAACCGACCAAAAAAGCAGCTCCTAAAGCGAAGAAGCCCGCGGCCAAGAAACCCGCTGCTGCCAAGAAGCCCAAGACCGCAGCGGCAAAGAAGCCCGCTGCAAAGAAATCGCCCAAGAAGGCCAAGAAACCCGCCGCAACAGCCGCTAAGAAGGCGACGAAAAGCCCCAAGAAGGCAAAGAAGCCAGCAGCCGCTAAGAAAGCAGCCAAGAGCCCCAAAAAGACCAAGGCGGCTAAACCTAAGGCGGCAAAGCCTAAAGCCGCCAAGCCTAAAAAGGCAGCGCCCAAAAAGAAATAAATTCTTAACTGTTTTTCCTCAACGGCTCTTTTAAGAGCCACCCAATAACTCTGAATAAAGAGCAAAACTCCGATGTTATTGATTTGACCTGCAATTTCAATAGCTAATGGAAGTAAATTTTTGTAAAAGCTTAAAATTCGTTAACATGCGTGTTCTGGGCGCAGTATTTAAATCACAAAAAAGCAAAGGAACATTCTACAATGCTTGACATTTAATTGCCTCATGTACTTACTGGTTTTAAAAGCTGAAATTCAGTATACACCTGCAAGCGGACAAGCCCGGAAATTTAGTATTAATGCTTGGTACAAAACTGTTTAATTTATATATTTATTTATTTTAAATAATAATGGCGGGCCTCGTTTACCCTTCGAGGTGGACGTAGGAAAAAAAAAAAGTTTTGGAGGGAAGTTAAGTGATTAGTTTAAAGTCTTAACAGGCTGTAAACCAATGGGCGACTGGCACTGTTTCAACCGGTTTGACCCCCGGATTCACAGACAAGGCTTAAGCTAGTCCTAGACTAAAATGCATGTTTGAGCTGTTAACTGAAAGTAATTTGCACTGACATATCTTAAAGTACGTCAGCGCCATTGTTTTGTCTTGAGATGCACACAAGTGATGTTTTTTTTTTTTTTTTTTTTTTCTAAGGTACATTTATAAAAGCTACTTAAATGTCCTAATAGAACCAAGGCCAAATCCTGGCTTAGTCTAAGCCCTTTCTGTGAAACCGGGCCTATATCTTGGCAAAGTAAATTATTTGTAAAACTTATGTTAAAATATTGTTTCACCACTTTAGTTTTACTGACAATGTTTTACACATGCTGACTGTGTATTTAGAAATGCTATAAACTATGACAGAGGTTATTAATATTTATCTCAATAACCTTAATAAATAATTAACCTTACTTTATTGAGGTTTACTGGTGTTTTTACTCCGCTCCTGTTAAATAATAAGGAGGTTCCTAGTTCATGGAAATTATCAAATATTATTCCGGTACATAAAATATCTAATGCCACTCAGTTATTGGGAGCATTGGTTGTTGTCAGAGGAGTTTTCTCATCCCTTACATTCTCAATCTCAGTCGTTACCATCAAGGAGAAAACCTCGGAAGAGTAAAACTGTGTACTAGATGTCGTTTGTGCCAACATACAGTTAGAATTTTAAATGTTGAGACATGAATATGAGTAGGTGTGGACATGGATGGATATATTATATATGTACACATGGGAATGTCATTTTTTAATTGTTTTGTTTCTTTTTTTATATATATTGTTGTGTTGGTGTCCTCGTGTATGGTGTATAGTGAAGCCAAAGACAAATTTCCACTTGTGGACAACAAAGGAAATAAACTCTTTCTTTCTTTCTTTCTTTCTTTCTTTCTTCCTTTGTCTAAAGTCTATACTGCATAACCCGGTCACTAAAAGGGGGTGGGGTTTGGAGGTGTGTGTTGGAGGGAAGTCCAGTGATTGGCTTGAAATCTTAACAGACTGTCAACCAATGGGCGACTAGAACGTTCGCTTAAAGGCAGTACCTCGAAAACTCACTACTTCATTCTCTCAGCGTTGTTTTGAAAGAACAGTTACTTAAAGTAAAAATGAGCGGCAGAGGAAAAACCGGAGGCAAAGCAAGAGCGAAAGCCAAGACTCGCTCATCCAGGGCTGGACTGCAGTTCCCCGTCGGCCGTGTTCACAGGCTTCTCCGCAAAGGCAACTACGCCGAGCGCGTCGGTGCTGGTGCTCCTGTTTATCTGGCGGCTGTGCTCGAGTATCTTACCGCTGAGATCCTGGAGTTGGCTGGAAATGCCGCTCGGGACAACAAGAAGACCCGCATCATCCCCCGTCATCTGCAGCTGGCGGTGCGCAACGACGAAGAGTTGAACAAACTTCTGGGCGGAGTGACCATCGCTCAGGGCGGCGTGCTGCCCAACATCCAGGCTGTGCTGCTGCCCAAGAAGACCGAGAAACCCGCCAAATCCAAATAAGTGGACTCAAATCTGTCTTATTGAAACCCAAAGGCTCTTTTAAGAGCCACCCACTTTTTCTGATATAGTGCACTTTTCTTTAATTGTTCTGGAACAATTATGTATCATGCACCAAATAGACTAGCTACTAATACAAACTATTCTCTTTTAAAGTGGACATAACTACATACAAGACAGGAAATACACTGGTATACTTCTATTTATAAAGCCTTGTCAGGGTTATTACCTAAATATCTCCTAAAATTGCTGAAACTTAAAACTAACACATACAACTAGATCTGATCATATCTTTTTGATTTTATCTAAAAAGAAAACTACTTATGGTAGTTTTTGAATTTACTGCCCCAAATGATTGGAATGTGTTACAAGCTGTTGTATGTCTGCGCATTTAAAACATACTGGTGAGTCCTTTTATCTGAAAATGTTTAAAATTGTGTATGTGTGTTTATATATATATATATATATATATGTGTACACACACAATTGTACTGTATGTGTATTGCAATGTATGGTTGTTTTTCAGGAGATCTTTACTCTTTTGCCAGGCTGTTACTGAAAATAAGAACCTGCTCTTAATAACTTCCCTGGTTAAATAAAGGTTAAAAGAAAAATGAAAAATAATTTAACACCATAAACGCAGTTGGTTGATTAAAAAAAAAAAAAAAAAATCGGCAAATTACCCTGAAAACAGTTGAATATACGATTGCAAATACAATAGCAGCAACAAAGTGTTACAAATGCATGATAATCCCTTGTTTGTTTGATAGAGATGTTTTTTTTCTCTCTCTCTCTCTTTTTGGCTAGTGTGTTCTGTTTGGTTGTAGTGCTTTTATACAGATGAAGCGATTTTGTTTGAATCCGAGATATGTACAACCATTAGGAATAAGGTGAATATTTCAGAACAAATAAATACAGCATGTGAGTAAAAGGCCTTTGGGTGTGTGTTACACGGAACAAAGTATTAAACAGATCAAAGCACATTGAGCGGGAAACCCTCTGCTTGTTTGAAAAGAGGGAGCGTTCAGTCATTGGCTAGCAGTCATAAGCACACGTCACACATTAGCCAATCACAAGCCTCGGCACCCTCGCGACACTGTGAGCTCGTGGCCGCGCAATGCCTTAAAAGCAGGCGTGTAACAGAAAATCGCATTTCCAGCTCAAGCAGGTTAGAGTAAGAAGTACACCGCAGCAATGGCAAGAACCAAGCAGACCGCTCGTAAATCCACCGGTGGTAAAGCCCCGAGGAAGCAGCTCGCTACCAAAGCCGCCCGTAAGAGCGCTCCAGCCACCGGCGGCGTCAAGAAGCCCCATCGTTACAGGCCCGGGACCGTGGCTCTTAGAGAGATCCGCCGTTATCAGAAGTCCACCGAGCTGCTGATCCGCAAACTGCCCTTCCAGCGACTGGTGAGAGAAATCGCTCAGGACTTCAAGACGGATCTGCGCTTCCAGAGCTCCGCTGTCATGGCCCTGCAGGAGGCCAGCGAGGCTTATTTGGTTGGTCTGTTTGAGGACACCAATCTGTGCGCCATCCACGCCAAGAGGGTCACCATCATGCCCAAGGACATTCAGCTGGCCCGCCGCATCCGCGGAGAGCGCGCCTAAACCCGCATCAGCCACATCAAACCCCAAAGGCTCTTTTAAGAGCCACCAAAATTACACTGAACGAGGGAATTTCCAGTTTAACGCTTAATATGGGTCGAAAGTTGCACTAACACTACCTCAAAATCTACAATTACTATTTATTAATAAGAAAAATTAAGATTTTGAAGCGTCAAATGTTCATTGTATTTGTTTTAGTATGCCTTTCAGAAATCGAGTTGATTATATATTTAAATGAATAATGTTTGTACAAATAGTAAAAAAAAGTATAATTACACAAAGTTTTTCACAATTTTTACAGACGCTAGGACACATTTCTCAATATTTAGGTCACTTTTGCAAAACTGTTCACACAGTGAGCACAACAGAAGTCTGTGGGCTAAACTGAGGATCAATTATCATTGCTTTGGCACAAAATGCATTCAATGACTACATCTCTCAAATTTCATGAATTCTTTTCTCAGAACAACTGCTAAAACTCTTTGTACGTACAGGCTAATTAGCAAATGCTTACATACTGTTTTCAAAACTGTTAAACTTAAGTTCAAAACAATAACATAATACAAAACTGAATAAGACAGAAATTTGCTACATTTCTACAGTAATATAGTTATGAAATATATTCTGAATCTAAACAAATCAAATACTATCAAAACAATTAGATGAAACTGAACACCTACACAAGCATTAGTCTTTCAATTTCATTACCATCAATTCAAAAGGGGAAACTTAGGAATAATTTTGTTCTGTAATGTAAACATGGATCATGTAATATAAACTGCAGTGAATAAGCAGTAGAGAGTGTCATTCTTGTTTTGTAAAAAAATTAAAAAAGAAAACATTGTATAATGCTAACTGATGTTAGTGTTTTTAGGTCGATGTTTTATGAGTGACAAAGTGTGTTTGCTCAGTGAAAACCTTTGCTAGTGTTCTGGAAGAATGAGTTGATTTGAAACATGTATGAAGTGTTTTGGTAGATTTAGTGCATTTTGAATGTGAAGTTAACCTCTGTGCCAAGATGAAAGTTGGTTAGGAGAACTGTGTGAAGAGTTTTGAAAAAGTGACCTAAGTATTGAGAAATGTGTCCTAGCGATTGTAAAAAACTGTAAGACATTTCTTGAAACCTTCACCCATTTCCTCAGCATTAAACACATATCCAAATCTTTAAATTACATTTACAAAACCCCCTGACTCTTCTGGCAAAATCAGTCGCCTCAAAATCATTTCACCTGTTCTCAAAATCAAACAATGCTTTCAGATCAATATATTAACACTACAGATCATTCCTTAGACACCACATAAACAGCATCCAGAGCAGCTGGTTTGATCACATCATTTTTGAGCCGTTGTTTGTAAACAATGATAACTGTGTTGTAGTTGTGTTTAATTTTGCCACTTGTGTTTACTGTTTTCTAACACAAGTGCATCACAGTGCGAGTGGGTCAGAATGTGTTTAGAGTTTTGCAAAAAGAGTGCACGAGATGTGCAAACAGCGTCTGTCTTACAGAAAGACTGATTTTTTTTTTTTTTTTTTTTCTTCGATAAATGGGTCTAGGCTGGGCCATTGAGCATTTGGTTCAGGTTCAGGTTAGTGTTTTAGCAATTGTGAAAAAAAAAAAAAAAAACTCATTTTTATACAGTTTTTAACCAGTGACCTTCTACCCAGGTGTTTGACACTTCTTTTTACAGTTTTTTTTTCAACTGCTTATACACAAAAACCTTACTTGTCACACAATTTCTGAAACCTGACACTCAAACACCAGAGCCACACACCAGTTCTGCAAAACCATACACTAATCCTCGGCCTTCGACTCATTTTTCAATTTCATAAAACACTTTTTGCAAAACACAACACATTATTCTCTACATAACACACACAAATCTAACAGGAAGTATCTTGATTTTCTTTTTCAAACACAACCAATCAAAATGCCACACTAATTCATCAGTGCCTCACACGAACTCCTCACATGTGCAAACACTCATTGCAGCAAATCATGGCTTTAGAATAGGCCTATAAATAGGCCAAAGGTCAAGTTTTAGGTTTTGCCCAGCTTATCTGTTGTCTACTTGCTTCCATACTCATTCTTTCTAAACCTTATTGAGGTTTTTTTTTTTTTTCTCCACATGGTGCTGGAAAGTGCATGATCGTCATCCCTTTGTCAACATAACACTTCTCCAGGCAATGGAGAAGGCATGTGGAGACACTGACGCTGCCTCCATCCAAGGTTGGATACGCAAGAGAGAACATATACCCAAACATCTCGCCCACCAAAACACACACACACACACACACACACGTTGGGTTTCCATGTTTTATGGGGACATTCCACAGGCGTAATGGTTTTTTCCTGTACAAACTGTGTATTCTGTCCCCATACACTAACCCTACCACGAGACCTTCACATGACATTCTACTATTTTTCAGAAAACATCATTCTGTATGATTTACGTATTGCTTGTTTCCTCATGGGGACTTGCTGTAAAAAATGTCCCTACAAAGTCAAAAAACATTTGGTCCCCTACCAGGACACACATACACACCATTCCTTTGGAATATTCACCTTTTTCAAATGATGCTAGTTTTTTTTTTCCTTTTCTTTTTTGGTCCAACTACACATGGTTGATGTATTTCTTTTCTTTCGTACTGTGCAATACTGTATTCACAACCACAAATGCTTACAGTAAAAAAAAAAAAAATAGTTTGGTTTCAGTCTTGCTTTCATGCTTACCATGAATTTTTCATCTCAATGCCAATTACTCTCAATCTTGTACAGAAATGTACATAGGAGCTCATGAAAGAAGAGCTTTAGGTTTTGAATATTAGTGTGTATATGATATATCCAAAAATATAATATTATGGTAAATGTGTTTGCAAAGTAAGATAAATGTTTGCTTTTGAGAGGTGTTTGTGATATTTTGAATGCAGTGCTTCATTTTGCAAGAGATGTGAGGCATTTTGCATTTTTGTGTGCAATTCTTGGATTTGTGTGTAAAGTTTTGAAAAAAAAAGAGACAAAGTTTTGAAAATGTGTGTAAGCAGTTGAACAAAACTGTATCTTCAAACAGTCTGCCGAAACATGTACAGTTGGCTACTGTACAACTCTTTTGAAATAGTTCAGTCTAGACTAACACATTTCATTGTCATTCAGTATCTCTGTATATGATATGATGATATTATAATATTCTCTTTGTAAATCTTATAAAATAAATCTTATAAAACTTGATTTTAATGTTTAACAAAGGACAGGCCTCGTTAGATCAGTGTTAGGGTTAAATCATATTGTTTTGTGCTCGAACCATATTGAGGAGAGGGGAGGGGCTTGTTGCGCCTTGTGACGCGGCGTTGGTTTCTCTCAGGTCCTGTAAGCAAATGTAAAAGGCCGCCTAGAAACGCTCATGCTCCATTCTTTATCATCATTTGATAGAGTTGTACTAAACATGTCTGGAAGAGGCAAAGGCGGTAAAGGGCTCGGAAAAGGAGGCGCTAAGCGTCACCGTAAAGTTTTGCGCGATAACATCCAGGGAATCACCAAACCCGCCATCCGTCGTCTCGCTCGCCGTGGCGGTGTCAAGCGTATCTCCGGTCTGATCTACGAGGAGACCCGCGGAGTGTTGAAGGTGTTTCTGGAGAACGTTATCCGCGATGCCGTCACCTACACCGAGCACGCCAAGAGAAAGACCGTGACCGCCATGGATGTTGTGTACGCGCTGAAGCGACAGGGACGCACCCTGTACGGCTTTGGAGGTTAAACTCTTAAAATCAGGAAAAACTACACAAATCCAACGGCTCTTTTAAGAGCCACCCACTCTGTCACATAAAGAGTCAATGAAAATTAAATTTTTAAGAATAAAAATAAGCGTCACTAACGAGTTTATAAACAGCGTACAGTGTGTATAGGAACTATCAGTACCTTTCCTTTCCGTTTTCATTAAACGACAAATGATACCTTTTGTGTTACACGATGTTTAGCGATGTAATGAACTTTAAATATGGTATTTCACAAAATAATAAAAAAAGGCAAGTTAGCTCAGAGGAGACCAAAGTTAACATAAGTGAAAATAAAGCAAACATTAACGAAGATGATATTTAGTTCACCCAAATGGGTTTATATTTATTATCCCTGTGGTTAAATGGTTCAACAGTTTTGTGAATGAGGCTCCGATCAAAAACTGCTTTTAAAGGGTGTCTGACTGTTAATGGTCTTTTTCCTTCAAAACTCCCTCAAGGGTTTCAAACTTATAAGATGGTTCACAATAGTTGTCTAGAACCGCTTATTTTCTCAAACTAATAATAAAAGAGCGGGAAACGAAACAAAGGAAACAGTCATGGTGTAGTTCAAACATTGAGCGGTTGGCGACGGCGCATGTGATTGGCCCTCATTCCGCTCGTGATGCTTTGAGTTGTCCAATGAAATACGAGTTTATGGGTTTGGCCTATTAAAGAGGCAATCAGATAGTTCCCGTATCTCTTTGAAAATTAGCATAGGGCAGTGAATAAATACCTCTGTGTTGTTTCTGAGTTTACGTTGTTTTGTGAACGAGCAGTATCATGCCGGAACCAGCGAAATCCGCGCCTAAGAAGGGCTCCAAGAAGGCTGTCACGAAGACCGCCGGTAAGGGAGGAAAGAAGCGCAAGAGGTCCAGGAAGGAGAGTTACGCTATCTACGTCTACAAAGTCCTGAAGCAGGTTCATCCTGACACCGGTATCTCTTCCAAGGCGATGGGTATCATGAACTCTTTCGTCAACGACATCTTCGAGCGCATCGCCGGTGAGTCGTCTCGTCTTGCTCACTACAACAAGCGCTCCACCATCACTTCTAGAGAGATCCAGACCGCCGTGCGTCTGCTGCTGCCCGGAGAGCTGGCCAAACACGCCGTGTCCGAGGGTACCAAAGCAGTGACCAAATACACCAGCTCCAAGTGAGGTGTGATGTGACTTTAACCACCACAAAGGCTCTTTTAAGAGCCACCCATTTTCTCAGATAAAGAGCTTTCAGTGTTTCAAATGCAGCATGTCTTATGACAAATTTAGTAAAAGTGTTGGATTCCATAATTTCATTTTGGTGGTACTCAAGGACCGGTTTGAGGACTGCTGCAATAAGTAGGCTAACATACAAAAATACAATAATGTACATATGTTGATGTGTTTATTCTTGATGTGAGTTTCTAATGGTTTACCAATAGTTTAGTGACTTGAACAAAAACTTCTAAAGTAAGCTATATGCAGGATAAAAGTATTTGACAATCACAGATCGCAAATGACAGCTGGCCCAGATGACTTAAACAATGACTGAAATTTGGGCTAAATATGGCTTGCATGTACAGGTGCTGGTCATATAATTAGAATATCATCAAAAAGTTGATTTATTTCACTAATTCAATTCAAAAAGTGAAACTTGTATATTATATTCATTAATTACACACAGACTGATATATTTCAAATGTTTATTTCTTTTAATTTTGATGATTATAACTGACAACTAAGGAAAATCCCAAATTCAGTATCTCAGAAAATTAGAATATTACTTAAGACCAATACAAAGAAAGGATTTTTAGAAATCTTGGCCAACTGAAAAGTATGAACATGAAAAGTATGAGCATGTACAGCACTCAATACTTAGTTGGGGCTCCTTTTGCCTGAATTACTGCAGCAATGCGGCGTGGCATGGAGTCGATCAGTCTGTGGCACTGCTCAGGTGTTATAAGAGCCCAGGTTGCTCTGATAGTGGCCTTCAGATCTTCTGCACTGTTTGGTCTGGCATATCGCATCTTCTTCTTCACAATACCCCATAGATTTTCTATGGGGTTAAGGTCAGGCGAGTTTGCTGGCCAATTAAGAACAGGGATACCATGGTCCTTAAACCAGGTACTGGTAGCTTTGGCACTGTGTGCAGGTGCCAAGTCCTGTTGGAAAATGAAATCTGCATCTCCATAAAGTTGGTCAGCAGCAGGAAGCATGAAGTGCTCTAAAACTTCCTGGTATACGGCTGCATTGACCTTGGACCTCAGAAAACACAGTGGACCAACACCAGCAGATGACATGGCACCCCAAACCATCACTGACTGTGGAAACTTTACACTGGACCTCAAGCAACGTGGATTGTGTGCCTCTCCTCTCTTCCTCCAGACTCTGGGACCCTGATTTCCAAAGGAAATGCAAAATTTACTTTCATCAGAGAACATAACTTTGGACCACTCAGCAGCAGTCCAGTCCTTTTTGTCTTTGGCCCAGGCGAGACGCTTCTGACGCTGTCTGTTGTTCAAGAGTGGCTTGACACAAGGAATGCGACAGCTGAAACCCATGTCTTGCATACGTCTGTGCGTAGTGGTTCTTGAAGCACTGACTCCAGCTGCAGTCCACTCTTTGTGAATCTCCCCCACATTTTTGAATGGGTTTTGTTTCACAATCCTCTCCAGGGTGCGGTTATCCCTATTGCTTGTACACTTTTTTTCTACCACATCTTTTCCTTCCCTTCGCCTCTCTATTAATGTGCTTGGACACAGAGCTCTGTGAACAGCCAGCCTCTTTTGCAATGACCTTTTGTGTCTTGCCCTCCTTGTGCAAGGTGTCAGTGGTCGTCTTTTGGACAACTGTCAAGTCAGCAGTCTCCGCCATGATTGTGTAGCCTACAGAACTAGACTGAGAGACCATTTAAAGGCCTTTGCAGGTGTTTTGAGTTAATTAGCTGATTAGAGTGTGGCACCAGGTGTCTTCAATATTGAACCTTTTCACAATATTCTAATTTTCTGAGATACTGAATTTGGGATTTTCCTTAGTTGTCAGTTATAATCATCAAAATTAAAAGAAATAAACATTTGAAATATATCAGTCTGTGTGTAATGAATGAATATAATATACAAGTTTAATTCCATTCACTTTTTGAATGGAATTAGTGAAATAAATCAACTTTTTGATGATATTCTAATTATATGACCAGCACCTGTACTTGCCTAGCTAAAGGGCAAAATCATATCATAAACTAAAGATACTGAAGAAAATATTCATGTAGCCTACTTTGTATATTTGTATTTGTAGTCTATATACATGAAATGATACATTGTTGAATAAGTCAGGCTTTTTGCAGCAGAGAATTCAAATCAACACACTTTTATTTGATAAACAACTCTGATAAGTAGCTGGGTTGCCAAGTACCCAACCAGAATTTGCAATTTAAATATTTGTACAACTTGGTGTTAATGAGTGTTGATTATTAAATGTTTCATCAATCACTTTATTGTTAAATCGTCTTTATTTTCATTTTCCACCTAAATGAAAATTTCAGTTTTGTTGTTTCGGTAAAAAAATTAATTTAGGTGCATCACTAGTAGCTTCACTAGCCTTGATATATCTGGACTAGATCAGCAGAGACATTTCAAAACGCTGTTTCAGATTTGAGAATCACATTTGTTTGTGTAAAATAAAGAAAAGGGTGATTTCATTTTTTTCTGCTTTTAAACCACACTAAATCCAGTCAACATTTGAAACCACTAAAAATAGACTTATCATATTTATCATATCGGAGTTAATATTTTATTAGCTAATTAAACGTAAAGCTTCCGCGAAGAAAAACAGTTCTAAAGTTGTTACTTTAGAAAAACAAAAACAAACATTTTAATTACAGTCACTAACTGAGAGGCTAGATGACACTAGTTTGAGTAAAACTAGAGCGCATTCATCCGAGGTGTGATAAGAGATAGGGGAGAAGGGCCGGATGAGCGGTCATTATAAAGCCTTGCTACTGACCACGGTCATTATCGGTTATATAATGTTGCGACTGACAAATCAGAATCAAACATTTCGGAGAGTAATAATAAAAATTTTAATGTACACTTAATTTCCAAACCTGGCCATATTCTGCTGCCCCTGCTGTGCTTTCCCAGCCCCAGGGGTCCTAGGGCCTTGACTGGCTTCCTCTCTGAGCCTGCATTTCATCTACATAATGAAAACATGTAGAGGCTGAGTAGTGGATGGCCCTTACCACAGTAACAAGCTGTTTAACTATCTGACATCTAGCTATCTATATGCTAACCATTTTGTGAAACACTAAAGTTCCTTTCAACATTAGCGTTAGATGGACCTGCGTTCAGTGTATCTCTTAGCAGGTACACTAAATGCCTTGCAGCGTATTTCAACCTATTTACAGTTATTATCAAAGACAGAAAGCACACACACACACACACACACATATATATATATATATATATATATATATATATATATATATATAAATATATCTTACAGCTACAAGAAATTAAGTAGGAATTTAGAAAGAAACCGTACCTCTTTACTGTCTGCCATTTTGTCGATTCCCAATCTTCCCGCAATCTGTCTGTCCTTGTCCAACAACAGCCATCACAAGAGACTCGAAGAGATGCAGCCAATCAATACAGGATTTGGCCAGCAGCCAATAGCATTTGTTAACAGGAAGTTTTTTTTTTTTTTTATGCCCCCTCCCTGAGTGTCAAAACTGACTATTGTATGTGAAGATTTCAGCTGCGTGTGTGTTTAGATCAGATCCCTGTGCGTGTGCAGAAAGGAACTCACGCGTGTGTTCAGATCTGCGCGCGTGTGGGACCTATCAGGACTCGTCTCGCGGCTTTGTTATTTCTGCTCACGACTCGTGTAATTTATGTGCACAATCATTTGTTTTGTGCTCGAGTTTGGGATTTGCGAGTTCTGCAGGTTTATATTTTACGTGCGAGCTTTGTCTCGGTGCTCACACTGTTGTTATTCACTTGCGTGTTGTATTTATGCACGTGCCCTGTTTTGTCCATCATTTAACGCCATACAATGGAGACACACACGCTGGAAGAGACACATGCTGGAAACACACACACACTGGATACACACAAGCTGGGGAGACACCCGCTGGAGACACACAAGCTGGGGAAACACACTGGAGACACACACAAGCTGGAGACACACACGCTGGAGACACACAAGCTGGGGAGACACATGCTGGAGACACACTTGATACACACAAGCTGGAGACACACACGCTGGAGACACACAAGCTGGGGAGACACATGCTGGAGACACACTTGATACACACAAGCTGGAGAGACACACATTGGAGAGACACACACACTTGAGAAACACACTGGGGAGACACACTTGAGACACACAAGCTGGGGAGAGAGACATGCTAGAGACACATGCTGGAGACAAACTGGAGAGAGAGACACACTTGAGACACGCTGGAGACACACAAGCTGGGGAGACACCCGCTGGAGACACACAAGCTGGGGAAACACACTGGAGACACACACGCTGGGGAGACACACACTTGAGACACACAAGCTGGAGAGACACGTGCTGGAGACACACACACTTGAGACACACACACGCTGGAGAGAGACACACAAGCTGAAGACACACATTGGAGAGACACACATTGGAGAGACACACACACTTGAGACACACAAGCGGAGAGACACCCGTTGGAGACACACATGCTGGAGAAACACAACACTGGAGATCTGGGTTCATATTCACAAAACACCTTAAGGCTAAAAGTAGCTCCTAACTTGTCAGTTTTGGAGAAACTATTAAAAAAATATGTTTTATTAACAAAGTTCAGGAGGAGCAATGTTCAAATGATCTACCCAGTCAGCATAAGAGGAGGCCTATAAATATGTAACAGACTCACCAATGTTCCTCGACAGTTTTGTCAGCATCACTCCACCACCCTGTCTCCTCACACTCACCTGGTTACTATCCTAACCAAAGATACAGGGGGAGTACTCTGGGTTCGAGCCAATACCAAACTCAGAGCCCTCTCCTCGGACAGCACACCAAATACACATTGTTTTACTCTATCTGATTATTTGTAAGTGTGAACTCGTG
This sequence comes from Ctenopharyngodon idella, assembly GCF_019924925.1. Lineage (NCBI taxonomy): Eukaryota > Metazoa > Chordata > Actinopteri > Cypriniformes > Xenocyprididae > Ctenopharyngodon > Ctenopharyngodon idella. The sequence continues at coordinate 26,457,609 of NC_067243.1, read as the reverse complement.
AATAATGGGCGTGTCAGTCCTAAATTTAGCACTACTAAATTTTTGCTCTAGTATTTCACAAAGCATTTTAGCACTAAATCTAGCTCCTAAATCTGTGAAAATTTAGGAGTAGTCAAGAGGACTCCTACATCACTAAGACCAAATCACAAACAATCCTAAAATGGCTGTGGCCGGCAATCTGCCACAGCAATTGGACCAAAGACACTGTACACCATTGAGGTAAGAGAGACTTGGGTGCTGAGCGTGGTCTTCATGAATGTGATAAATATTTTTGATTCATAGATTTTAATCTGCGAAGACATAAAGGTTCATTTATGTACAGGCAAAATGTATTGAATAATGGAGAATAAAACATTGTGGTTAAGTTGAAAATAATGTCCCATTGTCTGCGCCAACAGCCTTGTGGGGCAGCTCGGGTGACCCGAGTTCAGTTCTGGCTCATGGACCTTTCCCGATCCCTTCCCCCCTTTCTCTCTCCCACTTCGCTTCCTGTCTACTCACTGTCCTATCATAATAAAAAGGCAATAGTGACAAAAAAAAATTTTTGAAAAAAAAAGAAAAAGAAAATAATGACACTGATGTCAAATGATTGAACAGAGTAAAAGAGTAAAATAAGCGTATTTGGCGTACTGTCTGAGGTAAGGCTCTGAACTCAGAATTTAGCCCAAACCCAGAGTACTCCCCCCATATCCTGAGAATAGGAACCAGCTGAGAGTGAGGATTCGGCCTGGCAGAAGGATGCAGAAAAATGTCAAGGTAACTAGATGAGTTGACATCATGTTGACATCATCCTTAGAAACGAGGTCAAAAACCCCTTATCTTAGCTTAAAGGGATAGTTCACCCAAAAATGAAAATTACCCCATGATTTACTCACCCTCAAGCCATCCTAGGTGTATATGACATTCTTCTTTCAGACAAATATAATCAGAGTTATATTAAATAATGTCCAGGGTAATCCATGCTTTATAATGGGAGTGGATGGTGCCCCAAATTCTAAAGACAGAAAAAAATGCACTCATCCATTATAAAAGAAGTCCACGCGGCTCCGGGGGGGGAAAAGGCCTTCTGAAGTGAAGCAATGCGTTTGTGTGAGAAAAATATCCATATTTCAAACTTTATAAACTCTAATCTCTAGCTTCCGCTCACTGTCATACGCGCGTTCACGAGAGAGTGGGGTCCCAGCTTGTGACGTAGGACGCACGCGCAGTGTGAGCTCCGGTGACGAACACATAAGTACAGAGGAAAGAGCAAAACTATGATTTCTTAAGAAAAATGTTGGAGGATTTCGATATACGCCAAGAGAAGACTTTTTGCCCAGCCATATTTGTTTGAACCGGAGTATACCGACCAGGAACTCCGGGAGATGGAGGAGGCTGCAGCAGCAAAACAAACTGAAAAACTGTTGGCCGAGGCATGTTTATATTGTCGGAGTAAATGCCAATCACTAGCGAAAACCACGTTAGCCAAACCCCGTAAGTCACATTACCAAAAACAGCAGGCTAAGAGGGAGACAACATACCCAGATAGCAAGCAGTAAACAAACCGCACAACTGATAGAGAAAGCGATAACTCACCCATCTGATGAGCCGAAAGTGGTGGAAGACGCAACAGGGTAGAGAGCTCGCAGCAGCCCGATGACAGAACTTGCAGGCAGTAAAAATTGCAGTCAACAATCAAGTCCAAAGCACCAACAGTTAGAATTGGAGTAATCTGAAAAGCACAGTAATCCGATGGTGATATAGAAATACAAATAAAGCAGTAATCCGATCAGTGCAGAAAAGCATACAAACAAACAATCCAGGTTTGAAGCATCAGCCAGTCACGCACAGCGCTCTGCATCTCCTTTTGATGTCAGCGCACATAATCTCAAGACTTTAACTTTGTTGAAGCAACCCGGATATTCACAAGAAATCAGCATTTTAACACTAATAAAATGTAGAGTATAGCTCAAATAATTTGCTTCTTCACATGGATTTCCTTTGCTGTACACAACTTGGTTCTCACGAGACTAGCATATTCTCACCGGAGCTCAGGCTGCGCATGCGTCCTATGTCACAAGATGGAACGCCACTCTCTCGTGAACGCGCGTACGACAGCTAGCGGAAGTTAGAGATTACAGTTTATACAGTTTTAAATATGGATATTTTTCTTACACAAACGCATCGCTTCACTTCAGAAGGCCTTTATTAAGCCCTCGGAGCCGTGTGGACTTCTTTTATAATGGATGAGTGCATTTTTTCTGTCTTTAGAATTTGGGGCACCATCCACTCCCATTATAAAGCATGGATTACCCTGGACATTATTTAATATAACTCTGATTATATTCATCTGAAAGAAGAATGTCATATACACCTAGGATGGCTTGAGGGTGAGTAAATCATGGGGTAATTTTCATTTTTGGGTGAACTATCCCTTTAAGACTTTTCTCTATTCCTTAGTAAAAGTTGATAATCAGCAGCTTTGTGGATAGGTTTTAAGAGAAAACTCTTAGCTATGAACTTTTACTGCTATTTAGGAGAACTCTAAGGGGTAAGATAAAATGTTTTGTGAATACGGCCCCTGGTATGTAGTCCACTCTTTATAAACAATACCAAACAATGAACTGAGAAGCATTTATAAGCTGTCTTGATAAGAGGCTGGATGGGTTGTAGGTGCAGGTGATTGAGGAGGTGTAGGTGGGAGTCAGGAGGGATAATGGGAGATGTAGGGCACAATTGACAGGAGAGATTGTGATAGTTTATATGACTCCCCATTTATTTTAATGGGAATTCCTAGATGTTATATAGTTATATAGTCTTGTGTGTGTGTGTGTGTGTGTGTGTGTGTGATATGATAAATATGATAAGTCTATTTTTAGTGGTTTCAAATGTTGACTGGATTTAGTGTGGTTTAAAAGCAGAAAAAAATGAAATCACCCTTTTCTTTATTTTACACAAACAAATGTAATTCTCAAATCTGAAACAGCGTTTTGAAATGTCTCTGGAGTGTCTCTGCTGATCTAGTCCAGATATATCAAGGCTAGTGATGCTACTAGTGATGCACCTAAATTAATTTTTTTACCGAAACAACAAAACTGAAATTTTCATTTAGGTGGAAAATGAAAATTAAGACGATTTAACAATAAAGTGATTGATGAAACATTTAATAATCAACACTCATTAACACCAAGTTGTACAAATATTCAAATTGCAAATTCTGGTTGGGTACTTGGCAACCCGGCTACTTATCAGAGTTATTTATCAAATAAAAGTGTGTTGATTTGAATTCTCTGCTGCAAAAAGCCTGACTTATTTAACAATGTATCATTTCATGTATATAGACTACAAATACAAATATACAATGTAGGCTACATGAATATTTTCTTCAGTATCTTTAGTTTATGATATGATTTTGCCCTTTAGCTAGGCAAGTACAGGTGCTGGTCATATGATTAGAATATCATCAAAAAGTTGATTTATTTCACTAATTCCATTCAAAAAGTGAAACTTGTATATCGTATTCATTCATTACACACAGACTGATATATTTCAAATGTTTATTTCTTTTAATTTTGATGATTATAACTGACAACTAAGGAAAATCCCAAATTCAGTATCTCAGAAAATTAGAATATTACTTAAGACCAATACAAAGAAAGGATTTTTAGAAATCTTGGCCAACTGAAAAGTATGAACATGAAAAGTATGAGCATGTACAGCACTCAATACTTGGGTATGTGCCAAGTCCTGTTGGAAAATGAAATCTGCATCTCCATAAAGTTGGTCAGCAGCAGGAAGCATGAAGTGCTCTAAAACTTCCTGGTATACGGCTGCATTGACCTTGGACCTCAGAAAACACAGTGGACCAACACCAGCAGATGACATGGCACCCCAAACCATCACTGACTGTGGAAACTTTACACTGGACCTCAAGCAACGTGGATTGTGTGCCTCTCCCCTCTTCCTCCAGACTCTGGGACCCTGATTTCCAAAGGAAATGCAAAATTTACTTTGATCAGAGAACATAACTTTGGACCACTCAGCAGCAGTCCAGTCCTTTTTGTCTTTAGCCCAGGCGAGACGCTTCTGACGCTGTCTGTTGTTCAAGAGTGGCTTGACACAAGGAATGCGACAGCTGAAACCCATGTCTTGCATACGTCTGTGCGTAGTGGTTCTTGAAGCACTGACTCCAGCTGCAGTCCACTCTTTGTGAATCTCCCCCACATTTTTGAATGGGTTTTGTTTCACAATCCTCTCCAGGGTGCGGTTATCCCTATTGCTTGTACACTTTTTTCTACCACATCTTTTCCTTCCCTTCGCCTCTCTATTAATGTGCTTGGACACAGAGCTCTGTGAACAGCCAGCCTCTTTTGCAATGGCCTTTTGTGTCTTGCCCTCCTTGTGCAAGGTGTCAGTGGTCATCTTTTGGACAAGGTGTCTTCAATATTGAACCTTTTCACAATATTCTAATTTTCTGAGATACTGAATTTGGGATTTTCCTTAGTTGTCAGTTATAATCATCAAAATTAAAAGAAATAAACATTTGAAATATATCAGTCTGTGTGTAATGAATGAATACGATATACAAGTTTCACTTTTTTAATGGAATTAGTGAAATAAATCAACTTTTTGATGATATTCTAATTATATGACCAGCACCTGTACATGCGAGCCATATTTAGCCCAAATTTCAGTCATTGTTTAAGTCATCTGGGCCAGCTGTCATTTGCGGTCTGTGATTGTCAAATACTTTTATCCTGCATATAGCTTACTTCAGAAGTTTTTGTTCAAGTCACTAAACTATTGGTAAACCATTAGAAACTCACATCAAGAATAAACACATCAACATATGTACATTATTGTATTTTTGTATGTTAGCCTACTTATTGCAGCAGTCCTCAAACCGGTCCTTGAGTACCACCAAAATGAAATTATGGAATCCAACACTTTTACTGAAATTTCTCATAAGACATGCTGCATTTGAAACACTGAAAGCTCTTTATCTGAGAAAATGGGTGGCTCTTAAAAGAGCCTTTGTGGTGGTTAAAGTCACATCACACCTCACTTGGAGCTGGTGTATTTAGTCACTGCTTTGGTGCCCTCGGACACGGCGTGTTTGGCCAGCTCTCCGGGCAGCAGCAGACGCACGGCGGTCTGGATCTCTCTAGAAGTGATGGTGGAGCGCTTGTTGTAGTGAGCAAGACGAGACGACTCACCGGCGATGCGCTCGAAGATGTCGTTGACGAAAGAGTTCATGATGCCCATCGCCTTGGAAGAGATACCGGTGTCAGGATGAACCTGCTTCAGGACTTTGTAGACGTAGATAGCGTAACTCTCCTTCCTGGACCTCTTGCGCTTCTTTCCTCCCTTACCGGCGGTTTTCGTGACGGCCTTCTTGGAGCCCTTCTTAGGCGCGGACTTCGCTGGTTCCGGCATGATACTGCTCGTTCACAAAACAACGTAAACTCAGAAACAATACAGAGGTATTTATTATACTGCCCTATGCTAATTTTCAAAGAGATACGGGAACTACCTGATTGCCTCTTTTAATAGGCCAAACCCATGAACTCGTATTTCATTGGACAACTCAAAGCATCACGAGCGGAATGAGGGCCAATCACATGCGCCGCCGCCAACCGCTCAATGTTTGAACTACACCATGACTGTTTCCTTTGTTTCGTTTCCCGCTCTTTTATTATTAGTTTGAGAAAATAAGCGGTTCTAGACAACTATTGTGAACCATCTTATAAGTTTGAAACCCTTGAGGGAGTTTTGAAGGAAAAAGACCATTAACAGTCAGACACCCTTTAAAAGCAGTTTTTGATCGGAGCCTCATTCACAAAACTGTTGAACCATTTAACCACAGGGATAATAAATATAAAACCATTTGGGTGAACTAAATATCATCTTCATTAATGTTTGCTTTATTTTCACTTATGTTAACTTTGGTCCCTTCTGATCTAAATTGCCTTTTTTTATTATTTTGTGAAATACAATATTTAAAGTTCATTACATCGCTAAACATCGTGTAACACAAAAGGTCTTAGTATTCCACTTATAGATAGGAATCATTTGTCGTTTAATGAAAACGGAAAGGAAAGGTACTGATAGTTCCCATACACACTGTACGTTGTTTATAAACTCGTTAGTGACGCTTATTTTTTGATCTTTAAAAAAAAAAAAAAAAAAAAAAAAAAAAATTTTCATTGACTCTTTATGTGACAGCGTGGGTGGCTCTTAAAAGAGCCGTTGGATTTGTGTAGTTTTTCCTGATTTTAAGAGTTTAACCTCCAAAGCCGTACAGGGTGCGTCCCTGTCGCTTCAGCGCGTACACAACATCCATGGCGGTCACGGTCTTTCTCTTGGCGTGCTCGGTGTAAGTAACGGCATCGCGGATAACGTTCTCCAGAAACACCTTCAACACTCCGCGGGTCTCCTCGTAGATCAGACCGGAGATACGCTTGACACCGCCACGGCGAGCGAGACGACGGATGGCGGGTTTGGTGATTCCCTGGATGTTATCGCGCAAAACTTTACGGTGACGCTTAGCGCCTCCTTTTCCGAGCCCTTTACCGCCTTTGCCTCTTCCAGGCATGTTTAGTACAACTCTATCAAATGATGATAAAGAATGGAGCATGAGCGTTTCTAGGCGGCCTTTTACATTTGCTTACAGGACCTGAGAGAAACCAACGCCGCGTCACAAGGCGCAACAAGCCCCTCCCCTCTCCTCAATATGGTTCGAGCACAAAACAATATGATTTAACCCTAACACTGATCTAACGAGGCCTGTCCTTTGTTAAACATTAAAATCAAGTTTTATAAGATTTATTTTATAAGATTTACAAAGAGAATATTATAATATCATCATATCATATACAGAGATACTGAATGACAATGAAATGTGTTAGTCTAGACTGAACTATTTCAAAAGAGTTGTAAAGTAGCCAACTGTACATGTTTTGGCAGACTGTTTGAAGATACAGTTTTTTTCAACTGCTTACACACATTTTCAAAACTTTGTCTCTTTTTTTTTTCAAAACTTTACACACAAATCCAAGAATTGCACACAAAAATGCAAAATGCCTCACATCTCTTGCAAAATGAAGCACTGCATTCAAAATATCACAAACACATCTATCTCAAAAGCAAACATTTGTCTTACTTTGCAAACACATTTGCCATAATATTATATTTTTGGATATATCATATACACACTAATATTCAAAACCTAAAGCTCTTCTTTCATGAGCTCCTATGTACATTTCTGTACAAGATTGAGAGTAATTGGCATTGAGATGTTGAAAAATTCATGGTAAGCATGAAAGCAAGACAGAAACCAAACTATTTTTTTTTTTTACTGTAAGCATTTGTGGTTGTGAATACAGTATTGCACAGTACGAAAGAAAAGAAATACATCAACCGTGTGTAGTTGGACCAAAAAAGAAAAGGAAAAAAGAACATACAGAATGATGTTTTCTGAAAAATAGTAGAATGTCATGTGAAGGTCTAGTGGTAGGGTTAGTGTATGGGGACAGAATACACAGTTTGTACAGGAAAAAACCATTACGCCTATGGAATGTCCCCATAAAACATGGAAACCCAACGTGTGTGTGTGTGTGTGTGTGTGTGTGTGTGTGTGTGTGTGTGTGTGTGTGTGTGTGTGTGTGTGTTTGTTGGTGGGCGAGATGTTTGGGTATATGTTCTCTCTTGCGTATCCAACCTTGGATGGAGGCAGCGTCAGTGTCTCCACATGCCTTCTCCATTGCCTGGAGAAGTGTTATGTTGACAAAGGGATGACGATCATGCACTTTCCAGCACCATGTGGAGAAAAAAAAAAAAAACCTCAATAAGGTTTAGAAAGAATGAGTATGGAAGCAAGTAGACAACAGATAAGCTGGGCAAAACCTAAAACTTGACCTTTGGCCTATTTATAGGCCTATTCTAAAGCCATGATTTGCTGCAATGAGTGTTTGCACATGTGAGGAGTTCGTGTGAGGCACTGATGAATTAGTGTGGCATTTTGATTGGTTGTGTTTGAAAAAGAAAATCAAGATACTTCCTGTTAGATTTGTGTGTGTTATGTAGAGAATAATGTGTTGTGTTTTGCAAAAAGTGTTTTATGAAATTGAAAAATGAGTCGAAGGCCGAGGATTAGTGTATGGTTTTGCAGAACTGGTGTGTGGCTCTGGTGTTTGAGTGTCAGGTTTCAGAAATTGTGTGACAAGTAAGGTTTTTGTGTATAAGCAGTTGAAAAAAAAACTGTAAAAAGAAGTGTCAAACACCTGGGTAGAAGGTCACTGGTTAAAAACTGTATAAAAATGAGTTTTTTTTTTTTTTTTCACAATTGCTAAAACACTAACCTGAACCTGAACCAAATGCTCAATGGCCCAGCCTAGACCCATTTATCGAAGAAAAAAAAAAAAAAAAAAAAATCAGTCTTTCTGTAAGACAGACGCTGTTTGCACATCTCGTGCACTCTTTTTGCAAAACTCTAAACACATTCTGACCCACTCGCACTGTGATGCACTTGTTTGTGTTAGAAAACAGTAAACACAAGTGGCAAAATTAAACACAACTACAACACAATTATTGTTTACAAACAATGGCTCAAAAATGATGTGATCAAACCAGCTGCTCTGGATGCTGTTTATGTGGTGTCTAAGGAATGATCTGTAGTGTTAATATATTGATCTGAAAGCATTGTTTGATTTTGAGAACAGGTGAAATGATTTTGAGGCGACTGATTTTGCCAGAAGAGTCAGGGGGTTTTGTAAATGTAATTTAAAGATTTGGATATGTGTTTAATGCTGAGGAAATGGGTGAAGGTTTCAAGAAATGTCTTACAGTTTTTTACAATCGCTAGGACACATTTCTCAATACTTAGGTCACTTTTTCAAAACTCTTCACACAGTTCTCCTAACCAACTTTCATCTTGGCACAGAGGTTAACTTCACATTCAAAATGCACTAAATCTACCAAAACACTTCATACATGTTTCAAATCAACTCATTCTTCCAGAACACTAGCAAAGGTTTTCACTGAGCAAACACACTTTGTCACTCATAAAACATTGACCTAAAAACACTAACATCAGAAATTCATGAAATTTGAGAGATGTAGTCATTGAATGCATTTTGTGCCAAAGCAATGATAATTGATCCTCAGTTTAGCCCAGACTTCTGTTGTGCTCACTGTGTGAAGAGTTTTGCAAAAGTGACTTAAGTATTGAGAAATGTGTCCTAGCTTCTATAAAAAAAACTGTAAAAATTGTGAAAAACTTTGTAATTACACTTTTTTTTTTTTTAAACCATTTGTACAAACATTCATTTAAATATATAATCAACTCTCGATTTCTCAAAGGCATACTAAAACAAATACAACGAACACTTTATGCTTAAAAGTCTTATTTTTCTTATTAATAAATAGTAATTGTAGATTTTGAAGTAGTGTTAATGCAACTTTCGACCCATATTAAGCGTTAAACTGGAAACTCCCTCGTTCAGTGTAATTTTGGTGGCTCTTAAAAGAGCCTTTGGGGTTTGATGTGACTAATGCGGGTTTAGGCGCGCTCTCCGCGGATGCGGCGGGCCAGCTGAATGTCCTTGGGCATGATGGTGACCCTCTTGGCGTGGATGGCGCACAGATTGGTGTCCTCAAACAGACCGACCAAATAAGCCTCGCTGGCCTCCTGCAGGGCCATGACAGCGGAGCTCTGGAAGCGCAGATCCGTCTTGAAGTCCTGAGCGATTTCTCTCACCAGCCGCTGGAAGGGCAGTTTGCGGATCAGCAGCTCGGTAGACTTCTGATAACGGCGGATCTCTCTGAGAGCCACGGTCCCGGGCCTGTAACGATGGGGCTTCTTGACGCCGCCGGTGGCTGGAGCGCTCTTACGGGCGGCTTTGGTAGCGAGCTGCTTTCTCGGGGCTTTACCACCGGTGGATTTACGAGCGGTCTGCTTGGTTCTTGCCATTGCTGCAGTCTTCTTCTTACTCTAACCTGCTTGAGCTGGAAATGCGATTTTCTGTTACACGCCTGTTTTTAAGGCATTGCGCGGCCACGAGCTCACAGTGTCGCGAGGGTGCCGAGGCTTGTGATTGGCTAATGTGTGACGTGTGCTTATGACTGCTAGCCAATGACTGCGCGCTCCCTCTTTTCAAACAAGCAGAGGGTTTCCCGCTCAATGTGCTTTGATCTGTTTAATACTTTGTTCCGTGTAACACACACCCAAAGGCCTTTTACTCACATGCTGTATTTATTTGTTCTGAAATATTCACCTTATTCCTAATGGTTGTACATATCTCGGATTCAAACAAAATCGCTTCATCTGTATAAAAGCACTACAACCAAACAGAACACACTAGCCAAAAAGAGAGAGAGAGAGAAAAAAAAAACATCTCTATCAAACAAACAAGGGATTATCATGCATTTGTAACACTTTGTTGCTGCTATTGTATTTGCAATCGTATATTTAACTGTTTTCAGGGTAATTTGCCGATTTTTTTTTTTTTTTTTTTAATCAACCAACTGCGTTTATGGTGTTAAATTATTTTTCATTTTTCTTTTAACCTTTATTTAACCAGGAAAGTTATTAAGAGCAGGATCTTATTTTCAGTAACAGCCTGGCAAAAGAGTGAAGATCTACTGAAAAACAACCATACATTACAACACATATACAGTACAATTGTGTGTGTACACATATATATTATATATATATATTACACACACACAATTTTAAACATTTTCAGATAAAAGGACTCGCCAATATGTTTTAAATGCGCAGACATACAATAGCTTGTAACACATTCCAATCATTTGGGGCAGTAAATTCAGAAGCGGAACTACCACAAGTAGTTTTCTTTTTAGATGAAATCAAAAAGATATGATCAGATCTAGTTGTATGTGTTAGTTTTAAGTTTCAGCAATTTTAGGAGATATTTAGGTAATAACCCTGACAAGGCTTTATAAATAAAAACATACCAGTGTATTTCCTGGCTTGTATGTAGTTATGTCCACTTTAAAAGAGAATAGTTCGTATTAGTAACTAGTCTATTTGGTGCATGATACATAATTGTTCCAGAACAATTAAAGAAAAGTGCACTATATCAGAAAAAATGGGTGGCTCTTAAAAGAGCCTTTGGGTTTCAATAAGACAGATTTGAATCCGTTTATTTGGATTTGGCGGGTTTCTCGGTCTTCTTGGGCAGCAGCACAGCCTGGATGTTGGGCAGCACGCCGCCCTGAGCGATGGTCACTCCGCCCAGAAGTTTGTTCAACTCTTCGTCGTTGCGCACCGCCAGCTGCAGATGACGGGGGATGATGCGGGTCTTCTTGTTGTCCCGAGCGGCATTTCCAGCCAACTCCAGGATCTCAGCGGTAAGATACTCGAGCACAGCCGCCAGATAAACAGGAGCACCAGCACCGACGCGCTCGGCGTAGTTGCCTTTGCGGAGAAGCCTGTGAACACGGCCGACGGGGAACTGCAGTCCAGCCCTGGATGAGCGAGTCTTAGCCTTGGCTCTTGCTTTACCTCCGGTTTTTCCTCTGCCGCTCATTTTTACTTTAAGTAACTGTTCTTTCAAAACAACGCTGAGAGAATAAAGTAGTGAGTTTTCGAGGTACTGCCTTTAAGCGAACGTTCTAGTCGCCCATTGGTTGACAGTCTGTTAAGATTTCAAGCCAATCACTGGACTTCCCTCCAACACACACCTCCAAACCCCACCCCCTTTTAGTGACCGGGTTATGCAGTATAGACTTTAGACAAAGGAAGAAAGAAAGAAAGAAAGAAAGAAAGAAAGAGTTTATTTCCTTTGTTGTCCACAAGTGGAAATTTGTCTTTGGCTTCACTATACACCATACACGAGGACACCAACACAACAATATATATAAAAAAAGAAACAAAACAATTAAAAAATGACATTCCCATGTGTACATATATAATATATCCATCCATGTCCACACCTACTCATATTCATGTCTCAACATTTAAAATTCTAACTGTATGTTGGCACAAACGACATCTAGTACACAGTTTTACTCTTCCGAGGTTTTCTCCTTGATGGTAACGACTGAGATTGAGAATGTAAGGGATGAGAAAACTCCTCTGACAACAACCAATGCTCCCAATAACTGAGTGGCATTAGATATTTTATGTACCGGAATAATATTTGATAATTTCCATGAACTAGGAACCTCCTTATTATTTAACAGGAGCGGAGTAAAAACACCAGTAAACCTCAATAAAAACACCAGTAAACCTCAATAAAGTAAGGTTAATTATTTATTAAGGTTATTGAGATAAATATTAATAACCTCTGTCATAGTTTATAGCATTTCTAAATACACAGTCAGCATGTGTAAAACATTGTCAGTAAAACTAAAGTGGTGAAACAATATTTTAACATAAGTTTTACAAATAATTTACTTTGCCAAGATATAGGCCCGGTTTCACAGAAAGGGCTTAGACTAAGCCAGGATTTGGCCTTGGTTCTATTAGGACATTTAAGTAGCTTTTATAAATGTACCTTAGAAAAAAAAAAAAAAAAAAAAACATCACTTGTGTGCATCTCAAGACAAAACAATGGCGCTGACGTACTTTAAGATATGTCAGTGCAAATTACTTTCAGTTAACAGCTCAAACATGCATTTTAGTCTAGGACTAGCTTAAGCCTTGTCTGTGAATCCGGGGGTCAAACCGGTTGAAACAGTGCCAGTCGCCCATTGGTTTACAGCCTGTTAAGACTTTAAACTAATCACTTAACTTCCCTCCAAAACTTTTTTTTTTTCCTACGTCCACCTCGAAGGGTAAACGAGGCCTGCCATTATTATTTAAAATAAATAAATATATAAATTAAACAGTTTTGTACCAAGCATTAATACTAAATTTCCGGGCTTGTCCGCTTGCAGGTGTATACTGAATTTCAGCTTTTAAAACCAGTAAGTACATGAGGCAATTAAATGTCAAGCATTGTAGAATGTTCCTTTGCTTTTTTGTGATTTAAATACTGCGCCCAGAACACGCATGTTAACGAATTTTAAGCTTTTACAAAAATTTACTTCCATTAGCTATTGAAATTGCAGGTCAAATCAATAACATCGGAGTTTTGCTCTTTATTCAGAGTTATTGGGTGGCTCTTAAAAGAGCCGTTGAGGAAAAACAGTGAAGAATTTATTTCTTTTTGGGCGCTGCCTTTTTAGGCTTGGCGGCTTTAGGCTTTGCCGCCTTAGGTTTAGCCGCCTTGGTCTTTTTGGGGCTCTTGGCTGCTTTCTTAGCGGCTGCTGGCTTCTTTGCCTTCTTGGGGCTTTTCGTCGCCTTCTTAGCGGCTGTTGCGGCGGGTTTCTTGGCCTTCTTGGGCGATTTCTTTGCAGCGGGCTTCTTTGCCGCTGCGGTCTTGGGCTTCTTGGCAGCAGCGGGTTTCTTGGCCGCGGGCTTCTTCGCTTTAGGAGCTGCTTTTTTGGTCGGTTTCTTCTTAGTCTCGGCTTGCTGCTTGTTGAGCTTGAATGAGCCCGAGGCGCCGGTCCCTTTGACCTGCACCAGGGCGCCTTTAGTCACCAGGCTCTTGATGGCGATCTTGACGCGGGAGTTGTTCTTCTCCACGTCGTAACCGCTGGCAGCGAGAGCTTTCTTCAAAGCGGCGAGGGACACGCCGCTCCTCTCCTTGGATGCGGACACGGCTTTGACGATGAGCTCACCGACGCCTGGACCTGCTTTCTTGGCTTTCGCAGCTGACTTCTTCTTGGGCGCTTTGGCCGGGGCTGCAGCGGCCGGTGCTGGAGCGGTTTCTGCCATCTCTCTCGAATCGGATCTGTGCTGTATCAAACGCTGTCTGGCTTGAACAATGGTAGCGTTCGAGCGGCGCTGCGCTCTTAAATAACACATGAGAACCTTATAGACTCAACCCGCTCTGCTCGGTGTCTCTGCGCCTCCACGAGCTCCTCTCGCTTGTGTTTTCTTCTCTTACATTTGGGACAAAACTGAAGCGGTAAAATAGTTTGTCACAGTCAAAACAAAGTGAGCACCGAGCAGAGGCACTGAGCTTTCACTGGAGACTAAAATACGCGAAGAGGAAATGTTTCTTTTGCCTCCGTCAGACCAAATCCAAGGCGACCATCAGCCACGGGGAAAAGCCGCGTGTAAATTTGATGGATAGTTTTAATGGAAAAGTTGATAAAAGCCTGAACGCGTCCGCTGTGTGTTCAGAAAACAGCCTGAAGGTGACTTTAATGAATTCAGCATTAGTGAGGGGCGTGAGGAGGCTTTCATACAGCTGTTGTTTTGGGCAGCTTGAAACACACGAACATCATCCTGAGGATCCGAGTGTTTGTGACTCTCCTGTCTGGCCCTCATCTTCTGCCAGCAGATGATCAGTCCATATAATAATAATAATAATAATAATAATAATAATAAATATATACGTTTCATCACTCAAGTATTAATATTTTAACTTGTTAAATACGTTTTCATAAGCTGATGTACACCATGAAAATGTAAATCGTCATCTTTGTTTCTCTTTATTAAATATCTACTTTAAATACAACTTATTATCACGGTTTCTTTTTTCTCTTCTTGTTCTAGCTTGTAATTTTCTGGACAATGTTTGAAACTTTGTATTGCAACGCTAGCATTTCTTATGTCATTGCCTCCTCAAGATTGATGTTTTGTGCCTCACACGTAAAACCAAACATACACCATCTCTCTTTAACCCTAATCCAAAACTGAGAAAAGGTCTCAGCCTAAAACAACATACTTTGGACACTGCTGAATTTAAATAGATATAATTTTGCTCTTAAAACTGATTGAATATATATACACACACACACACACACACATATATATATATATATATATATATATATATATATATATATATATATATATATACTTTCGTATATTTATATATAATAAGGATAAGCGAAGGCACAATCTGAATGCAAACAGGTCAGAGACAGAAAGTTCTGTAAGAAAACTTTGGGTGTTTGGGTATAAAAGATCCACCAAAGGCTCAGTCTTTGCAAGCAAAGATGGGTCATGGCTCACCACTTTGTGCCAAATTTCATGAGATAATTGTCAAACAATTCAAAAATCACATTTATCAAATGCAAGATTGCAAAGTATTTAGGTCTTTCACCATCTGCCATATATAATATTGCGAAAAGATTCAGGGAATCCAGAGAAATCTCAGGCTGTGTAGGACAAGGCGGGAGACCTCCACTGAATGTGTGTGACCTCCGAGCCCTCAGACGGCATTACATGAGAAACTGTCATGCTACTGTGATAAAAATAGCCACATGTGCTCAGGAGTACTTTGGAAAACTGTTGTCACTTAATAAAGTCTGCCGCTGGATCAAGAAATGCAATTTGAATCTCTGTTACACAAGGAAAAACCTGTTCTATGCAGAGATGCTGCATCTTCTGGGTCGGGGTCATCTTAGATTGTCCAAAAGACAGTGGAAATGTGTGCTGTAGTTGGAAATCCAGTTCTCAGTCCCAAAGACAAAACCATCCAGACTTTCATCAGCAACAGGCGCAAAAACAAACATCTTTCATGGTATGGAGGTGCATCAGTGATGAATCAATGAGGAGCTGAGGGAGGGACAATAGGAGTGAACTGAGGTAGGGAGGTGCGGTTTCAGTGGCGGTCCTGAAAGTCGGCATCGAAGCCTTCAGTTTAAATCTGGCAGCAACTGGGAGTCAGTGGAGTGAGAACAGGTTAATGTACTTGACAATAAACTTGAGAGAAATCTTAGCTTATGTATTTTCACAAGTTCATTAACAAATAAAAGAGAGTTAAACAGCAAAATCCAAGTCTTCTGAAGAGACAAAGCTTTATATGATAAACTGAGCAACACACATACTGTAATAAACATGGAAGTTCAAATGTATGTGCATGTGTGACATATGAGAACAACACGGGTGAGTAGGCCTAAATGAAGACAGAATTTAAATTTTTGGATTAACTAACTCTTTAACATGTTAGCGTTCCACTGTACCGCCCACGGTACACATACCTTTCAAAGGAGACCAAAACCATGCATATACACCAAATGGTTCAAGAATAGCATGCACATTTTACAGGAATGCTAAGGGGTTAAATTTAGGGAATAGCCATTTTACTGTGTGAGAAAAAAGGTTGACAGAGCTTCAGTGGCAGTACATTAAACTACTTTATGGGCCATTCTACAGAACTGGTTCAAAGTCAGAGCTGGAAACGTCTTAAAAAAAATGTATTTTTCCACAAATTTTGTATGTATGCAAATTGTATCATAGCCAAGGTACACATTTCTAGTAATTGTACAGTTCATCCTCTCCCCAAATTTGTCACTACCGAAACACAATAATAAATAATTTAATAAGAAGGGTTACATTGACCTATTATGATTTTGTTTGCATCTACCTTGTAAATATATTTTTTGCTTTTTTTTTTTTTTTGCTTTTTTTTTTTAAGTTTTCACAGGTAAATCAATAACAATTACAATTTTAACAATATTGAGATTTGTTGTATTTTGAAACCAATCTTTCTTTGTAAAAGGCAGAAAGTTTATCATACTGATTTCAAAGTTAAGGATTCATTAGTTTGAATATACATTGAACCAAACACTATAATAACATCTTAGTTGATAATTCTTTAAAGTCGATACTTTATTTTTGACAAAACATCCAATGTTTTTGGTAGTGACAGTAATCACATTACAACCACCACATCACATTAAAGAATTTTAACTCAGAATTTTAACTGATTTTAACTCAGAATTTTAACTGATTTACATAACTGTAAAAAAAATTTAAAATTTTGTTTATTTCCCCCAAATAAACGATAATGTGTTCTCTTTTGTCACTACCAAAACAATGGTGTCAATACCGAAACAGTCAAAAAACAAAACATGTGGTGAAGTTTCGGTTGTGACAATTTTACATACTTTTGAGCCTATAGCTCAAAAATGATAATCAGCACACGGTTAGCTAGCACAGTTCTGAACAGTTACACACACACACAAAATAAATGTTATCGAATAAACCCCAAAAAACAATGATGTTGTTTTTTTGGGTTGTGACTGTTTCTGTAGTGACAATTTTAGATGCTTTTGAGCTCAAAGATGATAATCAGCACATGGTTACCTAGCACAGTTATACACACATAAAAACTAAATTTGATCAAATAACCCCCCAAAAACAACAATGGTTTCTGTAGTGACAATTTTAGATACTTTTGAGCCTAGCTCAAAAAAGATAACCAGTACATGGTTAGCTAGCACAGTTCTGAACTGTTGTACACACATAAAATTTAAATTTTATGGAAAAACACCCAAAACAGTTAATTGCAGAAAAAAAGGTGTTTGGTAGTGGCATTCCTTAAAGTTACACACAGATTTTTCAAACACATTTAACTCAAAATGATGGTACCTATCTACTATGAAAGAGAGGCTATGAGAGGGAGGGACACAAAATGTAGAAGTGTGGTTAAAATCAGTCTCAGCCAATGGACTAAAACATACACTGTTTCAGTAGTGACATGAAAATGCAGGTGTGACGAGTCAGAAGTGTATTGATCCATTTGCAGTTTATTCAATAAATCAGACAATACAGATGACATAAACCAGGAAACAGGCAGAGGGTTGTGGCAGGCGGCAGACAGCATAAACAGTAACAGGCAAAGGGTCGAGGCAGGCAGGGGTAAACAATGAACGGGCAGAGGTCGGGACAGGCAGCAATCACAATCCAAAGTATAGTCCAAGTCAGCAACAAAACAACAATCATGAATAAACGCTCAGAAATGACAACCGTGGCTAATCAAGACATCGCAAAGGACTGAGTGTGAGTGAGAGCTTTATAGTGAGTGTGCGTGGAGATGATTGGTGGCAGGTGCAAGACTAATCAGTCCCAGGTATGTGGGTGTATGGGAAATTAAGTCCAATGTAAACTAATACTCCGGTGACGTCTCCCTCTGGCGGTTCGGGAGATCTGGTGCAGTTGACTCAATCGTGACAGCGGGACACACTTTTTTACATGAAGTTTCATGATTTTTTTTTTTTTTTTTTTTTTAACTTCACATTTAAAAATAAAAATAAAACATAAAAAATATATATATTTAAAAACAACAATGGAAAAAAAAATAGCAAAAATGATTTCAATATGATTTTCACAAGTTGAATTTTAGGGGTTAGGGTTTTGGACAGCCACCTCCCAATTGAAAGTACCCAATAAATGATGATTTTATATATATTAAGCTTACTGATATTTTAAATATTATTGTGGGATTTTGACCCATGAAATTATAGCCAAAACACCAACACTGCGCTAGGAAGTGAGATTTTTATTTATTGATTTATTCATCTTTTTTTTTTTGCTGCATTTTCAAAATCAACTGTAAGTTTTTAAGTATTTAAATAAAATCTATTATTAAAAGTTATTATTAACAAAAACAACTCACTCCTGTGGTGCTGTTGCGATTCTTGAGTCTGGGGATTGAATTGTTGAGTGTGCCTGAAGTTAGATGACTGAACTTTGGCAGGCCATGAGACTGAGCTGGAGACATGACCAGGATGCATGGATCACCTACAGCAGGGTTTCCCAAACACATTCCTGGAGCCTCCCCAACACTACACATTTTGCATGTCTCCTCTGACACACCCATTTCAGGTCTTGGAGTCTCAACTAATGAACTGATGATCTGAATCAGGTGTGTTTGACTAAGGAGACATGGAAAACATGCAGTGTTGGGGAGGCTCCAGGAATGTGTTTGGGAACCCCTGCCCTACAGCAAGAAGATACACTGTTAACACTTTCTGCAAAGAAAAATGCAAGAAGTGCTTGTCGGTGCAAAAACCCACTACCCCACAAGGATTGTGTGTGGTTGTCAGCCCGTTACAAATATGTTCTGAGGGGTTTTAAAGCATTGCTATGTGGATTTTCGTTGGTTGCTTACTATGCCAGGTCAACGGAGCTCAGCCTGAAGTCTTTATGGCCATATAACTTTGGGGAGTGACAACCAGGAATTGTGATTTTTGGAGGTGGGAGAACAAAATCTAATATGTGGTATAAATCATGCTTTCGCTCTAATGTTCTCGGGTTGAAATCCCATCAACGGATGTAACTTTTAATAAACCAAGTAAACCATGCCAAAATGTTAAGCCATGTAGAGTTATGGTGTGTTCAGTTCGGTTCTCTTGCTTCTTTTGGTCCAGACCAAAAAATAAAATGATTTTGACATTTAGTTGTGTTTCACTTAGCGTTCACACTGTCATTTTAAACAACAAACCTAAAGATACAAAACAAACAAACAAAAAAATAAAACAGTAAAATAAAAAAACTTAAAACTTAAAAATAAACAGTTCTTATGACATTTTTGCGACGGAACTTGCTGAACATCCAAAACAGTGCTGTGTTCTGGGCTAAATGCGCATATATGATGGTATTTTTTTACCAGCTGCGACGATTTTATAAAATGTGTAAAGGAGTCAAAACAGCAGCTGGAATTACACACAAACAAAGATCTGCTGCAAGGAGACAGTATTTCCGATGCCTGTATACTGAACTGTAATAAACAACATCACAACTATGATGAGAAGAACCAGGTATGCTTGAGCATTCTGCATTTTAGGGTCACATCTTGTGACATCATGTCCTGTTTTTGGTTTGTTTAGATGTCTTTGGTGTGGTTCAACTGAAATATGAACACAGCATAGACCAGAGTCAATTTCATTTAACTTCAAAAGGCTATGATTTTATTAAACATGAACATTGTTCATTGAAAGTCAAAACACAAAAGTCAATAAGTCATTAGTCATTATTAGACTTATGATCTTATACTGTTTATGAATTATGGCAATGTTTCCTTCATGGTTTTAATATTGTAATATGGTTTAGATGGTTGTAAAAGTGCATATTTTGCCTCCCTAATCTTTCTGAATGAGCAGCTGGAAGTAGAGAAGCAGAGCTATTTCAAAATAAGAGTCCCAGTGAATTTCAGGCTTGTTTATAATTAAAATGAAAAGAATTAAACCTTTTCTGGACATTACTGTAGTATATTTACACAAACCGTAACTGGCATTTCACTCAAGGTAAACGTGCGGCCGCCCGTCACAGGTTGGAAAGACTAAGAACATTATTTAAAGTCATCATGAAATAAAAATTGACCCTATTTACTTTGTTAGCATATAATACTAATCTTGTGGTGAACAATTAATACTTGCAAGTTAATACAAAGAAAAAAAAAAAAAAGTTTGCCATGATAATCAAAATCTGAAAAGTTACTTCCGGTTTGGAATGGCGTCAGTTTGACGGCTTGGTTTGAAAACGCTTAAACCACTCCCCTCCAACCGTTAGTCTGCTATGAGCGAGAGATGGAGAGGAGGAGCGCTAAAGTTAAAACCCACCCTCTATTGAATATTCTGTTTCACTTGGAAAAATGTCACAACACTGGAGAAAAGTAGTTTGCAACTTCAGGTTCACGGGGACTTTAAAGGGGTGGTTGATTATGATTTGACTTTTTTAACTTTAGTTAGTGTGTAATGTTGCTGTTTGAGCATAAATAACATCTGCAAAGTCACAACGCTCAAAGTTCAGTGCAAAGGGAGATATACAAAGAAGTTTAAAGACTAAAACTGATGAGAAGATTAATGTTTATGTTTTAACATCTTAATTATATTTTTATAGAAATCATATATTTTTGAGTGAAGATTGAAAATGAAGATGTTTTTCTTGCCCATAATCAATCATTGAATCAAGTTATATTGTAATCAGTTATTGTTTTATGTTTTTATGATTTTATGACAAAACACAATTCTTTTATGGCAAATGTACACTGTTTCTCTCATGAAGAGTCTTTTAGGGTTACATTGCTGACCAGAGTGTTTTCCTAAAGCTGTACTCACACATGCACACATTGTCTAAAAGTTTCCATTTTTCATATGTAAATACAAGGGTGATAAAGTGCAGATTCGCTTTAATAGCTCTTGTGGTTTACTAGTGTTGGCTATGCCCAAAAGAGGAACTTGCTGATGTCTAGTTTTAGGGTACCTTTTCTCGATCTGACACCTTTCTCGATCTCTCGATCTGACACCTTCTCAATTTATTGCTCTTTGCATTTTATACCAACGAGATCTCGTCAAACTTTAGTCTTCGTAGGCAAGAGCATTTCACTCAGACTCATAGATTTATACTTAGATTTTTGATTAACATATTTAGATTGGGTTAAGATTTTACTAAGCTTTTATTAAGATTTTTACTAACATTTTTATTTGATATTATTTGTATTTTGGACTTCAATATTTCAGAGAATTTGATTTATAATTGTTTGTATTATTCTGTCATGATAATTTTCATTTATTAAGTTTACATGTACTTTTTATATTGCAACATAAATCTAGCAATTTTTCTCATATTTCATATTTCACTATAATTCAATAGCAGCGTTGTCTACAACAGTCGTGACCGTTGTCGTTTCACACCGCACCGCAACAGCTTGAATCAGTCTACATACTGGACGCATCAAAGCGAACTTTACAAATCCATTAGTTCTGCTGTTGGAAGCTTCACAACCGTGTGGATTACCTCAGGTATACAGGGCATCCGTTTACTGTCTCATCGCGCTGCATCGCATCCAGTATAGTTCACTGATTGTAATGGTTTCTTGCTTTTGACGCGTAGCGATGTGCTGCTCGCACCTTGCCGAAAACTTGTCTTAATTTATTTCCTTGTTTGAAAAGTCATGGATTTTTTTTAGTTTTGCTGCTGAAATCATAGACTAAAAAAACATGGACGTAGTGTCCGTGACGTCACCCGTAGATTTCTGAATAGCATTTTTGAAGCGCAAATGAGGCCGCTGCCATCTTAGCTCCACGTCACCGCACGTCACTCCCGGATAACTGAAAATGGCCATAGAGGCGGGACGTGGTTGGAACCGAGGTGACTGGTTGCTGAAACCACGCCCGCCGGCCTAGCTCGACGTGATCATGTTAGCAGGCAAAGGAGCTATCTATCTATCTATCTATCTATACTATCTAAAATATTAATAAAGATAACAAGTTATATCATTAGAAAGTTCTAAAGATTTACTGTCAATCTATGGTGTCTTTTTTACGATATAGATGCTCCAACACCAGTAATTAATCTGTGTCGAGTGTGGAAATAACATGAAAATTGTCCATTGCAAAACAAAAAAACAGTACTTTTTGTCCACAAAAGCGTTAAATCCATGAAATAGATATATTATCCATTGTTTGCATCACATTTCTTCTGAATGATCTGCTCTCCATCATCGTTCTTCAAGAAATGATGCAACCTGAGCAGCGTTTATGATGTAAAACTGTAAATGATAGTACATTAGACTCTCACAAACAAATTAATATTCTCCCGCCATTGTCATTGTAGTAAATCTCAGGAACAAAACTTTTAGCCAATGCCACGATCCAACAACGTGTGTTCTGTTTATCTTCCACATGCATGCACATGTACACAGACACACATCTGTCTCGAGTCTCGACCATTAACGCAGCAAACCATATTATTTTATAATTGTATAAAATAATTCAGAAAAAAGCACAAACACAGCAGAGATGCCAAATTCAGCGGCTGGAATTAGCTGAGGTAAAGTGACGGCTCACAGACAGCAGCGGCAATTGACCTGTCACTCAAATGACCACGCCCTTAATTATGCAGAACTTTAAGACTTGATATAATTTAAACGGATGAGTTATAAAAAAAAAATCACCCCCCTCAGAGTTGTGATGAAGGGCAAAATTAACAGTATAGGCCAAAACCACAATTTGTACCAACTGTAAACATGTTTTTTTTTTTCTGCTATAAAGTTTGCTATTTTAACATGGGACTCAATGAGATTCGGCTCTCTTTTGGAGCTTGTCCCTAGCGGCCAGTTGATGAATTGCAGTTTAATTCACTTCCGTATTGGCTTCATTAGAAACTGAAGGAGGTTGCCGCTTGGCTGAAATGGAAGCACTCACTCAAAACAAGGATGTTTGCTGCTTGTTCAATATTATATTTAAATTAGCATTAACTTAATTTTATTGTGTATAATCTACTTACTGGAGGTAAGGAGATTTCTAGTTCCCAGAATGCTTTGCATGGGATTTAACTGGAAGAGAAAATGTTGAATTTGTTCATCTTTATGTGTTTTAAGCAAGATAAATAAGAAGATTTATTATTGTTTAATGTTCTATTAAGGTGGGGTTTAGAAAGGTTTTTTTTTTTTCATGTTGGGAGTTTTGGGAGTTACCGTTGTGGTGACAAATGGAGCCTGACATTAGGATGTAGCACATCGCATCATATGAAATGCTTTAATGAATGAGCAGCTGTTCAGTGTTGTCAAGTGTGCGGTTTTCCCGCGCAATTGGGCTACTTTTACACTGTTGCCGCGAATTGAAGCGACCCCAAATAATATGATATTTAGCCCCAGGAATGAGAATTTTACCAGGAGAACCCTGCCAAAAACATGGACACGGAGCGCAGTGGGAGAAGGGAGAAACCCTTTGAGTTTGAATTTGAGTTGTTTTTACAAGGAAAACTGAGTTGAAATTACTTAAGTGTGCATGTTGAAGACATGTAAAGGCTATTTGGTCAAACACAAATTAGATGAGTTCAAAATACTTAGAAGTCTGATGCAAATAGTTGCCTCAATTTTATTTAATTTATTATTATTTATTTATTTATTTATTTATTTATTTATTTTTATTTTTGAGTCAAAACCAAGGCAATATTTTTTACAATGTACATAAACCTGCCCTGAGAACACACAACAAAGGGACTGAAACAAGCATTATAAGGGTAATTTTGGCAAAATTAAATAAAATGTTAAAATATTCTACACAATTATTCGCACTAGTTTTAATGTTTAACTAGGAAGTTTGTTTTGAAATGCTTTTATTTTGTACAAAATGGTACAAAGTCTCACTTGTGGTGTTCCAGGTCAAAAATAACCGGCATACTCAAAATTGCTTGTAAACCTCTCAGTATGCTATATTATTACCAATATTTGTCAACTTGATTTCTTTCAGTTAGCACAGGTTTTATATTTCTTTGGATCTGAATGATTGTAAGCCTCTTTTCACAGAGATTAACTTCATCCTATTCTGAACTGTCTGCACCCAATATCTATTCATCCTTCCAATATTACCACACATGGTAAGTTTTAGTCCACTGCGATAACATTAACACAACCAGAGGGTTAAGTACTATTTAAAAAGCATCATAGCTGCTCCAGTACAGTGACAGCTGTGTAATATTCAGAGTTCTTCTTATTGTCCTTCAGTCGTAGATGCTGCAGTCATCATCATCTGACAGGTCAGCTGGAAGATACTTTATTAAAAATAACATATTCAGACAGCTGCAGGGCTTTAGTCCGTATAAGCTGACAATGAGAAATCCAAAAATTGAAAGAATTATTATCAGACTTGTAAAAACACCCTACTGGCAAGTGAATTTCGCTAAAATGATTTTATTAGCGGAGACTAGTAAAATGAATCAGAAATCGACTAAACCCAAATGCTCCTGTCTACAGTAACGCTGCTTTCACGCGGAACGTCAACACTTGACAGAGGGCGTGTCTGAAGCTTGTGTTGACGCAACCGTTATAGCGATAACAGCCAATCAACTTACTTTCCGGTGTTGCATGAATGCAAGTGGCTAGCGACTGCTGTAGAGTGTTTGCATGGCGATCTGATTGGCTGACGCCTGCGTTGGCGCTTGAAAAGTTGAGAAATCTTCAACTTCTGCCACTTGCATCGCGACGCGATGGAACCTACAATTCAGTTCGGCAACGCATGATGTCACCAATTCAGAGTAAAGGAGAAGCATTAACGCCGACGCCCCGTGTGAATGCGGCGTTATGAACATTACATTCTCATGATGTAGAAACAGTTACTAATGGGCTCAAGTTTTGAAGTGCTTTAACAGTGGGAAAAGTACACGATTTGGAACTAAAATTGAGATTTCACATGAGTGTTGAATAATTTGTCCATCATCAATTTTTTTTTTTTTTTTTTTCTTCATCCCAAATCCCTATAACTTACCTGGGTGATCTTTCTTTTTCCCAAATATAACGCAAGGAAATGAGTTTAACTAGACATAATGGGTTAGTTCACCCCAAAAAATGAAAATAATGTCACTTATTACTCACCCTCATGTCGTTCTACACTCATAAAACCTTTGTTCATCTTCGGAACACAAATTAAGATATTTTTGATGAAATCCAATGGCTCAGTGAGGCCTGCATAGACAGCTATGGTATTTCCTCTCTCAAGATCCATAAAGGTACTAAAAACACATTTAAATCAGTTCATGTGAGTACAGTTGTTCAACCTTAATATTATAAAGCGAAGAGAATATTTTTTGTGCGCCAAAAAGACTTTTTAACAATATCTAGTGATGGCCGATTTCAAAACACTGCTTCGGAGCATTACAAATCTTTTGTCTCGGATCAGTGATTCGGATTGCGTATCAAACCGCCAAACTACTGAAATCACGTGACTTTGGCGCTCCGAACCACTGACTCGATTCGTAAAGCTCTGAAGCTTCATGAAGCAGTGTTTTGAAATCGCCCATCGCTAGGTATTTTTGAATTTTTTTTTTTTTTTTTTTTTTTTTTTTGTGCACCCCCCCAAAAAAAAAAAAAAAAAAAAAAAAAAAAAAAAAAAAAAAAAAGGACTTCAACCCACCTCTCGTCGCTTTATAATATTAAGGTTGATAAGTTAGATTTTTAGAGAGAAAGTACCAATGCGGTCTACGCAGGCCTCTCTGAGCCATCGGATTTCGTCAAAAATATCTTAATTTGTGTTCCGAAGATGAACAAAGGTCTTACGGGTGTAGAACGATATGAGGGTGAGTAATAAGTGACATTTTCATTTTTGGGTTAACTAACGCTTTAAATTTCTTCATTCAATTACCTCAATAACCCAGCAATAATTAATCTTAAGTAAACTAAATAGCTTTTTTAAAACCACACTGCCATACTTTTTGGAAAACAGGTCGCTGAATAAACACGAAAACTAGCTTTGGATTAGACTCGGATCAAATTACGGTCATGGAAGTTTCTATACTTATTTACTTGGCAACTGATTCTACGGACAACAGAACCTCTTTAACGAGAAGATAGGTGGCTCTTAAAAGAGCCTTTGGGTCGCTGAGAGTCTCGGTTAAATCTCTACTTGGAACTGGTATATTTGGTCACTGCTTTGGTGCCCTCGGACACGGCGTGTTTGGCCAGCTCTCCGGGCAGCAGCAGACGCACGGCGGTCTGGATCTCTCTAGAAGTGATGGTGGAGCGCTTGTTGTAGTGAGCGAGACGAGACGACTCACCGGCGATGCGCTCGAAGATGTCGTTGACGAAAGAGTTCATGATGCCCATCGCCTTGGAAGAGATACCGGTGTCAGGATGAACCTGCTTCAGGACTTTGTAGACGTAGATAGCGTAACTCTCCTTCCTGGACCTCTTGCGCTTCTTTCCTCCCTTACCGGCGGTCTTCGTGACGGCCTTCTTGGAGCCCTTCTTAGGCGCGGACTTTGCTGGTTCAGGCATGATACTGCGTGATCTCAAACTGCACGAAGCAATGTGAACTCAAGAACAATATAGCGATATTTATTCACTGCCCTATGCTAATTTTCAAAGAGATACGGGAACTATCTGATTGCCTCTTTTAATAGGCCAAACCCATAAACTCGTATTTCATTGGACAACTCAAAGCATTACTAGCAGAATGAGAGCCAATCATATGCGCCGCCGCCAACCGCTCAATGTTTGAACTACACCCTGACTGTTTCCTTGGTTTCGTTTCCCGCTCTTTTTATTATTAGTTTGAGAAAACAAGCGGTTCTAGACAAATATCGTGAACCATCGTGTAATTAAAACACCATTATAGAGCCATTGAAGGAGTTTGGGAGGAAATAAAATAATGGTCAGACCACCTTTACAAACACTTTTTCCTACAAACGTCTTTGAAAACAACCTTTTGTCTAAAATAACATTTTTGTTTTCTGCATTTCCACTTCTGCTAACTTTGCTATTATTTTCACATTAATGCCCTTTTGTTCGTTTTGTAAAACACAGTATCTATTAAATTAATAAAGATTGTTTAATACAAAAACAAATGGTGTTCGTGCGCTATTTAAAGCAACATTAATATTTCGGGAATCATTGCTGTCAAAGAAGGGCCGACAAATGTTTTTGCATTAGTCTCGATGCATTGCTGTTAAACATTATTTACGAGTTTATTTAACTTTGGTGAAGTTCATGCTGGATTCAGAAAACAAGTCTTTTTATAGTGACACGTGCGGTCGACACGGTTAAAACGTCGGACTCTTTATGTGACAGAGTGGGTGGCTCTTAAAAGAGCCGTTGGGTTTGAGTAGTTTTTCTTGATTTTAGGTTTTTAACCTCCAAAGCCGTACAGGGTTCGTCCCTGTCGCTTCAGCGCGTACACAACATCCATGGCGGTCACGGTCTTTCTCTTGGCGTGCTCGGTGTAGGTGACGGCATCGCGGATCACGTTCTCCAGAAACACCTTCAACACTCCGCGGGTCTCCTCGTAGATCAGACCGGAGATACGCTTAACACCGCCACGGCGAGCGAGACGACGGATGGCGGGTTTGGTGATTCCCTGGATGTTATCGCGCAAAACCTTACGGTGACGCTTGGCGCCTCCTTTTCCGAGCCCTTTACCGCCTTTGCCTCTTCCTGACATAGCTGCAACTAACAAGATTTCTTTACACTGGACGTTTGAATGCCAGTAGGATGTGCAAGAAGAGCTTTTACAATCGCTTACAGGACCTTGTTGAAACATGCAAAGGCGGTGCTATACAACGTCATACGGTACCCGTCTTTCCATGTTTGAGGATGCTGCAGATCTGGAGCAGGCAGATTCTCAGATACACGAACCAGCGGTTTTGTTCTTCTGTTGTTCCTGATGCAGACAATAGAGGAGGAGGATATAAGGCGAAAAACATCATTAAATCGACGCTCGAAACTTACACATTAGTCCCGTCTATAGACGATGATTTATTGAGTTTTTTATTTTTATAAATTAATATAAACGTTACATTAAGACATCAGATAGTATAATGAGCTGCACTAAGGATTAAATATCTGTAGATAATTCACTGTTGGTCTTCATGCATAGCCTACATAGACAATTGAGTTGCATTTGACTGTGTTTTTGTGAAATGAAAAATTACTAATACAGATTACAGATAATTGGATCAGATGGACAATGTAATGATATATGATCTACTGTAGCCTAGTTATATTCTCAGTAGTTTTTCATATATACAGCAGACGTGTGATATATATGTTGTTGTGAATTTATATGTAAAGTTATATTCAGGTATTACCCATATGGACCCTTGATGAATTATCTGCTGTGGTATTCACTATTGGTTGACATACAGCTACAGAACAGTAGTGTCCTACATAGCGTTTCATGAAGACAAACACAATTCTCCCATTTCTAAAATTCCAAGGGCGGTTTAGCCGTCTGAGCAGAAAAAGACAACTAAATGGGCCATTCTACAGAGTTGGTGCAAACTGCTGTCCCACAACCAAAAACACATTTAAAAAGCAATTAAATATTTAAATTTTAGATATTTACTAAGATATTTAAAATATCTGTAAGCTTAATATAAAATCATAATTTATTGGGTACTTTCAATTGGGAGGTGGCTGTCCTGAAGCCTAACCCCTAAAAAAAAAAAAAAAAATACATATGTATATTAAAAAGTGAAGTTCAAAAAAAAATTATTTTATATTTTCTTTGTATCATGAAACTTTATGTAATAAAAAAATAATAATTGTCCCGCAATTATTTTTTTTTATTACATAAAGTTTCAGTGAATGTTTTAGACCATAGGCTGAGATTGATTTTAACCACACCCCTACATTTCAAGAAATATCAAGAAGTGTTTTCTCATAGCCTCTCTTTCATAGTAGATATCTACCATCATTTTGAGTTAAATGTGTTCAAAAGTCTGAAAATCTGTGTGTAACTTTAAGGAACGTCACTACCAAACATCTTTTTTTTTTTGCAATTAAAGGATTAGTTCACTTTAAAATAAAAATTAGCCCAAGCTTTACTCACCCTCAAGCCATCCTAGGTGTATATGACTTTCTTCTTTCTGATGAACACAATCAGAGTTATATTAATAAATATCCTGACGCATCTAAGCTTTATAATGGCAGTGAACGGGACCAACGAGTATGAGCTGAAGAAAGTGCATCCATCCACATTCATCCATCATAAACCTACTCCACACGGCCCCAGGGGGGTTAATAAAGGCCTTCTGAAGCAAAGCGATGCGTTTTGTGTAAGAAAAAATCCATATTTAACAAGTTATAAAGTAAAATATCTAGCTTCTGCCAGACCACCTTCTGTATTCAACTTATGAAGAAAGTGTAACGCCTCTCCAAGTTCAAAACGTTTATCTTCATTTATATAGCGCTTTTCGCAATACATATTGTTTCAAAGCAGCTTCACAGTGACAATAGGAAAATTATTATCGAGCTAAAATTGGTTTTTGATTGAATCACTTCCGTTGTAAAAATTGTTAATTATTACTTTAGGGGCCACTTAAATGACACCTTTCCTACTGAAAACCGAATACCTTTAACGCATTCTTGCCGTTCATTTACATGTTTAGTCTATAGGTTTACGTGTTTGAGTGTGTATGTGCGCAGAAGCTTGGTCTTTTTTTTTTTTCTTTTTTTTTTAAAAGTGATATTTGCCAAATTACTTGTCTGGTCCGCATATGCATTTATGCTACGTCCTACACTTTCAACTTACGAAAAAGAGAAAAGGAAAATAGGAAAAAAGTGAGCAAGATAAGGTTAAATGATGAATTTTAAAAAGGCACTGTTTCATTGGTTTAATTCGGCATTTGCAAGTGCTTCGAAAACGCTCAGCCAATGTAACAACGGTATCAGTGCCATGCATGGTATTGTTATTGTGGACACTTCAAAATACTTGAATAATTCTAGATACCTTATTATCCGCATTGTTTAGATTTTTAGAACACATGTTAGCTTCTTTTCCATCGACCAGTTAAATTAAACAATAATGCGTATTTGCTGCATGAAAATTTGGTCTGGTTTACGCATTGATCTGAACAAAAGCAGTGGACAGGCTGAATAAAAATGCAGATTCACTCTCTGACAGGAGGTGGAGCTTATGGAACAGCAGAAATACAGCGGTTACCATGGTTACTCCTGTACACAAAGCAGCACTGCGCATATGCAACTTTCTGTTTGTGATACCTGCCATATATATATATATATATATATATATGTATGTATATGCCTCATTCCACCACTCCAGACACGGGTGTCGTCACTCACAGTAAGAATGATGGCACAACATTGCGCAGCTTCTGGTTGTGAAACCGCCGAGATTGGGATGGGATAACCTTTCACATGTGAGGATGTGTTGGTTTATGTTTTTATATGTATTAACTCAATATTATGTTTTACTATACTTTTAAGGTTTTTATTTGTACTATAGGAACTTTTTAATGTCATGTCAGCTGACGCCTTTGTCTTGTTGTATTGTTTAGTTTAGTGAAATCATCTGCTAATGTCTACTTCATAAACAGAAAGATATTTATACATGTATCTATACGGTTGCAAACGCTGTCAACTTGCTCTCCAATATGGACCGCTCCAATATGGCGGATGACTTACACATAGTGGCCCATTGAAACGCCCGCCAATGAGGCATCTATGTATACATCATATCTATGCCTGCTAGTAACGGACAAGGAAAAAAGGTAACCAGCATTTACATTTTTCAAACAGCCATTCAGATTTTTTTATAAACAACTCCAAATATTTAAATACTTAAATACTTTTCAAACATGTGTTTACACTTTTTTTTTTTCTTTTTTTGCATTTTAATCTGAACTAAAACATGCCAGCCCAGAAAAGTGTTTATTCTCTATTATTATTCTCTATTATTATTATTATTATTATTATTACTAATATTATTATTAGCAATATACTATTCTCTATTGTAATTTTCATAACCCACTGGCAGATGTTTTTGCTCTATTAAAGCATTAATTCACTAAGTTTTGATCTGAAAGCAATCGTTAAACTCTATTAAAGTGTCCATAATTAAAGATATCTTCATATTTATATCTTGAAAGATAAATATATTGACTAAGACAATTTGGTCAAACTTTACATTTACAATAAGGTGTCAGTGTAGGATGTGTACGTTGGAATGGGATCCAAACTCGTAAGACTTTCGTTCATCTTAGGAACACCCATGAAGATCTTTTTGATGAAATCTGAGAGCTTTCTGTCCCTCCATAGACAGCTACGCAACTATGACTTTGATGCTTCAAAAAGTTCATAAAGAGATCGCAAAACTAATCCATATGAATTGAGTGGTTTAGTCAAAATTTTCTGAAGAGACTCAATTGCTCTATATGATGAACATTGAATTTAGGCTTATATTTATTTGAATGAAAGCTGTTAAGGTGCAGTTTTTAAACTATGTGACAATGTCCACAATAAAGTAATTTACTGTTCTCATTTGCTTCATACATGAGTATGGGTGTGTACTATGAATGATAAATGAATAAAGTGCATAAGATGCATAAAATA
The DNA here is from genome assembly GCF_019924925.1 of Ctenopharyngodon idella. Classification (NCBI taxonomy): domain Eukaryota; kingdom Metazoa; phylum Chordata; class Actinopteri; order Cypriniformes; family Xenocyprididae; genus Ctenopharyngodon; species Ctenopharyngodon idella. The sequence continues at coordinate 26,426,032 of NC_067243.1, read as the reverse complement.
CAAGTGATTAAGTTGGGTGTGGCTATGGCAGAGTTACGTCATCTTATGGAAAGATAAACTATTGTTTCTCTGAAACTAATAAGGTGAAGAATCTTATTATACACCAAACAAATAAATGAAACATTATTTGTTATTAACTATCATCAGCTATCTTACCTATAATGTAAATTAGAAAATCATATCTTGACAATATACAGCAATTCCAAGGTCTCTGGAAAGAGGTTTGGCAAAGTGATATTTACATTCCACGTACTTGAGTGAGCAGTCTGATGGCAGTGACGTCTTCCACTGGTTGCTGCATAACAATGAAGTGGGGAAAAGAGCTGAAATCTGTTTCAACAGCCTTGAACACAAAGCTCTGTGGGATGCTGATCTCCTGGAGCACCAAAGGGTCCTAAAATTTGGAACACGCAGATGAGGCCCTGAAGTAGGTGCAGAAGGTCTTTAACAATCTGGAACATGCAAAGGAACCTTGAAGAGAAGGTTTGCTCTCCTGAGATTAACCTTGTTGCAGATGTGTGTCTTCTGCCTCTCTCAAGATGGGAAAAGATTGAACTGTCATGCATTCATGTACATTAACAGCTGAATTTGTGTAAGATGTTGCATTACAGATAGCTGTCACTGAGAATACTTATTTCTCTGAATAAGTATGAAATGGATGTGTGTAGTTTTCATCAGTTTTAAGGTTTCCAAACATAGTTATGAATGGATTTGGATGAATAACTGTGGCCTCTCTTTGTTTCACCCACTGATGCTGAGGTCCTGAGGAATTTGTATGGCGGTCACAGGCCAAAACCTTAGGAGTTAGTCTGTAAATAGGTGAATGGCAGAAACTGCATGTGAACCAATGAGAAGTCCTGTCCTTCCCGAGCTTGGTACTAAAAGGTCTTCTTCTTGCCCTCTAAGAGGTGTCTGGATGTTGTCCTAGCATCTCTATCTCATGGCGTTAGACAGTTTGTTTGTGTTAGTCCACCAAGATCCAATCAAAATTAATCAAACCTTTGTCCGCTGTTACAGACAGAGAGGGGCCTGTCCATAAACTGGGCCCTGAAATGTGTTGTTCACCACACCAGGCAACCTTCTTCCATTGCTCCATTGTCCAGTTTTAAAGCTCACATGACCATTGTCGGCACTTTGTGGTGGACAGGGGTCATCATGGGCACCCTGACCGCTCTGTGGCTATGTAGCCCTATATATGTAGCAAACTGCGATGCACTGTATGTCCTGACACCTTTCTATCATGAGCAGCATTACGTTTTTTTTAGCAGTTTGAGCTACAGTAGCTCTTCTGTTTGATTGGACCAGAGAGAATAGCCTTCACTCCCCATGTGAAGGCTATATTTCATTGCAGCGTTTCCGTGTTTATGTCCGAACGGCGACTCAATACTAGCCGGCTCCTGCGTCAGCAACACACGCATGCATCATGTTGCTCACGTGAACAGGCGTCGGCCAATACTGAGCCGTCATTCTGACGTAGAACCTGGAAGCTCTGCAACGAACATAGCGTACGAGTCTGACAGGGGAGAAACAAATTTGTTTAATAAAGTCATTATTGTTTTGTTTTTGCGCACAAAGAGCAGTCTCGTCACTTCATAACATTTTTTTTCCCAAACTTAATATTGCTTAAGAGTATTAGGCCTATATTTGTATTATTTCTGAATTATAATCTATCAAATAAACTCTGAGACATTCTTTCAAACACAGACTAGACATGAACACATTCAAACATCATCACTGTAGGTTTACTGTAATCTACTGAAAAGATTAAAAACTTTAACTTCCTTCTAAATAATGAACACCACCATGGTGAGCTACTCGAGGTCACCATCAGCTTCTAAACTTCTTCATCCCCACTGGTTCCATCTAGCTTCCTGGCTCCACCTCGTCCTCCTGATTCGCCAGCTCCCCTCTGCCCTTTGACTCCACTGGAGATGGCCACGGATTTCTGTTCAGCCCATCCAACTGTGGTCAAACGACCCAAGATCCCAGCCCAGGCCTTAAAGGAACACTCCACTTTTTTTGAAAATATGCTAATTTTCCAACTCCCCTAGAGTTAAACAGTTGAGTTTTACCGTTTTCGAATCCATTCAGCCGATCTCCGGGTCTGGCGGTACCACTTTTAGCATAGCTTAGCATAGTTCATTGAATCTGATTAGACCGTTAGCATCTCGTTAAAAAATGACCAAAGAGTTTTGATATTTTTCCTATTTAAAACTTGACTCTTCTGTAGTTACATCGTGTACTAAGACCGACGGAAAATGAAAAGTTGCGATTTTCTAGGCCAATATGACTAGGAACTATACTCTCATTCCGGCGTAATGATCAAGGAACTTTGCTGTCGTACCATGGCTGCAGCAGGCGCAATGATATTACGCAGCGTCTCTCACAAATGTCTCCATGGTTGCAAGGCACGCTCCCTGTGCAAACAGGGGGTCACAGGCGCTGCGTAATATCAAACTATTTGGTCATTTTTTTAAGGAGATGCTAACGGTCTAATCAGATTCAATGAACTATGCTAAGCTATGCTAAAAGTGGTACCGCCAGACCCGGAGATCGGCTGAATGGATTCGAAAACGGTAAAACTCAACTGTTTAACTGTAGGGGAGTTGGAAAATGAGCCTATTTTCAAAAAAAAGTGGAGTGTTCCTTTAAAGGGTTAGTTCACTCAAAAATAAAGATAATGTCATTAATTACTCACCCTCATGTCGTTCTACAACCATAAGACCAAGTTTTCTTTTACAGATAAATGATCTAACATAAACAAAACATAACATAAACTTGGCTTGCCATGGTGTGGTGTGGCAAACACATGAACAAAACATGAAACTCACCAACAATTTGGTTTTTACTTGATCTCTGGCGTTTTAATGAGACATTTGTATAATTAAAAGGAATAAAACTGAAAGTGAAAGTGACATGACATGACATGTAGACAAGTATGGTGTCACATTCTAGGAATTTGTGTGCACACACACAACAGTGAGTATTGAACTGACATACACACATACCGTGAACACACACCGAGCAGTGGGCAGCCATTTAGTTAATAGTCTCTTATTGGCCTGTTTAGATGAGCCATCTATAGAACAAACAAAACAAGCCCTGAAAATTGATAAAATGATAAAATGAACACATATTATACAGACACTTATTTAATGACATTAGTTGATTACATTTTATTACATGATTGCATTTGATGGATTATACTTTCAATAAAACATTTGCAATTGGTTTGTAAAAGCTGTTTTTATGCATGTTTCTCCATTTAAACCAGGGGTGTCAAACATACCACAAAGGTGTCCAATCCGGCCCGGGGGATGATTTGAACTATATATATATTTAAAAAAAAAAAAAAAGAGAGAGAGAGATGCACTGATCCACTGGTCATAAATCCAAACGTTTTTTAGTTATTTTGGTCAATCTTTATTCCGGGCTTGCAAACAAAATGCTTTGTAATAATTTCCCAAAATTTCATTTGTGGAAATATCTATTAAGTCCGTAAACAGGACGTTAATACAGGCACAAGCTGAATACGAACACAAAGAGGAGAACAGACGCGCCAGCAGAGCAAATACTCTACCACGCACAAGCTCACTGTTCGCGAAAAATAGGAAGAATCATATAAATATTAAATTGGGGTTGATATGTATCTCTAAAGGGAACTGTCTTCAGAAAAGTTTTGATGGCTTTTCCTCTTATCTCAGTATAAAGTAGCCTATTTATCGACGCAATGCTGCTTTGTGTATAGCGGTAACCATGGAAACGCTGTATCACTGCTGTTCCACAAGCGCCACCTACTGTCAGAGAGTGAGTTTTCATTTTCATTCAGTCCGTCTGCTGATTGTGTTTTCTGCAAGCGTCTTATGTAGCATAATTTCACAAAACTAAAGTCAGACCATGCTGTTTTTGCTGTTAATCTTGAAATTATACAATAATTTAAATTAAAAACAACTGCTCATGCTCATGTGCATATCATCTTTGTTGGGATTGTGATAAACATGCAGTGTTTGCCTCAAATATCAAAGAGCTACACATATTTTGAACAAATAAACAACAAATAAATTTGCTTTAAAAAAAAAAAAAAAATCTGCAATCAGTATTAGAATCAGCTAATTTGCTTCTAAAAAAATTGGAATTGGCCATGAAAAATCAAAATAGGTGCATCACTAATAAAAAAAAAATTAAATAAGGCATTATTTAAAAAAATCTAATAGTTTTTTTCGCCGTAAAAGCAAATGCAGTTTTAAAGAGCAGTGTACTAGTTTGTTTGTTTTTGTTTTTTGTTTTTTTAATTAATTAATTCGGCCTGCGCATGGTTATTTTTTTCCAATCCGGGCCTCAACCTAAAATGAGTTTGGCACCCCTGATTTAAACTGTTCTGACCAGCAGGGGTCACCAGCGTGGTGTTCCGAACGCTTCGAAATAGTGAATCATTGGTCAATTGATTCGAATCTTTGAAAAGCTTCGTTTCTCCCATCACTATAGTTTTCCACTAGAGCACGCTGTTGTCTAGATTCATGCCAGGTAATTCATAAAAAAAAATAAAAATCCAATTATTTTATTTTATTGTTATTTTTGACTGCAAAATTCAGTAATATTATGTTTGCGCACCTGTTCACAAATGTAAATAATTTAAAGAAGATTTTGCCCAACCAACAAGACGCTTCCTTGTGTCACGATCGCAAACTGAAAGACTATTTGTGATTGGCTAATGCTTCATCGAGTACTGCTCTGATTGGTGTGTATCATGTCAGTGTAATCATCAGTTTGTTACTGACGATAGCTGTCTGAAATGTTCCTGCGTTCGTTGCCAAACTCCAGTAAATGTTCTGTTCATCACTTTACCATCTTGTACATAATCATATGAGGTAAGATTAACCTCCTTCCTCTTTTAAAACGGCTTCATAGTTATGTCTTCTGTGTTGTTGCTCTATTGTTTTAAAGCTGTTAGCAATAGCAAGTCTGAGAGACTGACAGAAAATGAGCACTAATATTAGCACTCATATTGTCATTATTTGTATACTGCATTAACGAAACATGCATTTATACACAAATAATTGCAACAAATCAAATACTACCCCTGACCAACCGACTGACCCCTGCAGTTTGTGTTTTTTGGGGTTCGCATATGGCTAGTTAGCTTCGGTTGCTATTTCTACCATTAGTCATGAAATACAGATCATGTTTGTTTTCTTGTTTTATTAAGCATAGTGTTGAATGTCAAATTATGTGTGATCTGAATCAGTCAGATACGGATTCCAGACTGAACCTATGCATGCCATGTATAGGAGTATTAAAACGTTGTTGTTTTGAGTCTCATGTTATTGTCAGTTGTGTGCTTACTTTTATCAAATGTTATCAGCCTTTTATTCTAGTGCCTTCATCTGTTTTAACGAATGTAAGTGTTTACAGTAAATACAGTGTTCATGATTGTAGAACATGAGCATAACTGTTGTAATGCTCATATTGATTTGTAGTGAGGCACGTGATCATGTTTTGAAACTTCATAATTGTCTGTTGTTTTCTTTTTATTATTTACTGAATTACTGCTGAGCAAAATTATTTTTTTTAGAAATAAAAAAAGAAAGAAATCTGTAAAAACATTCAGCAGGGAGTTAGGTTGAGTTGTTGGCAAATGGACATTGCCATGCACTTTTTCAACATTTGTAGTCTTTATTGACAAGATTTTTAAGAATTCACTGTAGATTGTCCATTTAAATTGATTTTGTGAATCCCCCCACACATTTAAATAACTGTTAACAAAATAGTATTGATTTTGTTTACAATGTTGGGCAACATGCAACCATTTTAAAATTAAATTATGCAGTGTGGTCAGTTTGCATCGTTACTGCACAGTTTGTGTCTGAAATGGAGTCCATGGGACTGTAGTCGCTTGATAATTGAGCTAGGTAGATTTGAGTTTCATCTGCTTTTAACATTAATGCCATTATTTGACCTAGTGGGAGATTGATCAGAAGAGGTCCAAGGATAGATCCCTGGAGCACTCCACAAGTCACTGAGGTCCACTCATAATAATAGCTGCCTATTTAATGCCATTAAATTCAGATGGTATCAGGCCACATTCAGGTCCTGAATTTTAGCATGGGACTGCGAGTATTGCACATAATTTTAAGCTTTCTTGCGAGTTTGGTGCTTATAATGCAGGAAGTTCCCCCAAAATACATTCATTACAGCGATGTGGGTTGAATTAGTAAATTAATACACAGATGAACAGATCAAAGCAATAATTTCTGTTAGACTGTAATTTCACAAAAGAGTGAGAGTGAATCAGCACTACCTGCACTGTAATCGAGCTCAAGCTGCAGTACAACACTTTCACTTGCGTTTAGAATCATTGATGCGGTTAACAGGAACCAGAGCATGCAGTAAAATGTGTCTAATGCTAGAGGGATACCTGCTATGAAGGATGATTTTTCCAATTAAAAATTAGAAACATTTACTTACTTGATAACATTTAAAGTCTAGCAAATAAAACAGCCTTGAATAAAGTGCAGTTGCCTATAAGAGCTGAAAGTCAAAATTCTGTATCATGCTTTAAAATTGCACAGGCAGCATACACCACACACTGACAGAAGAAGATGGTATAGCTTTTATTTGATAGGTAATTACCCAGTTTTACAACATACATTGTTTGTAAGTATAGAAAATGTTAATACTAGTAGGGATGCTCCGATCAATATTTTTGCAGTTGATACCAACTACCAATCCCGATCCAGGGCTCGACATTAATGCTTATCCACTTTTTGAACGGGCAAGCGAAAAAGAATTTTACTTGCCCAACCGGACAAGTAGCCTGATTAAAACCTCAGTCACAAAAAAATAACTAGGGAAGCATCGAAATGCAAGAATGATTCAGGTTTCATTACATTCGCTGCCTGTCTCTTTGTGAGAGACTTTAGGAGAAATCAAAACAAATGAGCGTGACAGCACACATAAAGAAACTCACAGAAGAAACACACTGAGGTAAAAATACTGTTTCGTTTTTTTTTTTTTTTTTTATAACAAATGATATAGTTACCTAACATAACTCAACTAAGGGAACTGTTTTGCTGAATATTATCATGATTGCTAATGTTACATTGATTTTTATAGTTCAATAAAGAAGTAGTTAGTATTAAGTTAACTAATATTAACATTTTTATTCAGACAAGTGAATGACTGATTGAGCACATGACAAGGCTTAAAGTGCCCCTATTATGGATTTTTGAAAATGACCTTTCATGTAGTGTGTAACATAGCTCTAAGTGAATGAAAACATCCTGCAAAGTTTTAAATCTGATAGTGCACCGTATATAACAGGGCTCCAGACTGCGCCTAAAACGGTCGCATTTGCGACTAAAAATATTAATTTGCAAGTGATATTTTTGCTGAGGTCGCCATTGGCAACCATACAAATTTACACGTTATGACTGTAAAATTTGCATGTTATTTGCGTGTTCCGTGACCAGTAGCCTATCACATCATTTGCTGTGTTGACGTAATTAAACGAGATGCTGCATGTGAATGTTTCACTGAGTTATAGCTGCGAAATATGAACAGGTAGGGAAAAATTTCACACACCAAACAGACGCCAAAGAACTAGAGGTGATGAAAGCCGACTGTGCTCTTGCCTCACATCGCCTGCGTCGGTGCAAAACAGCTGCATTTGAACACACCGTTCTGCTCCTGCGTAAAGGAGACAACTGCCTATTTCTTCATATAAATTTGTCTATATTCGTCATTCAAAAGGGGAAACTGGCTCTACAGACTGCAGATACACACACAATGCATCACGTGTTTACCGTTTCGAATATCAATCATGCTGATCACTTTCATTATTCCACTCCGCTCATGCTCATCAGATAAATTTAAGGTCATTAAAAGTCTTCAGTGCCTTAAACAGTATAACAAGAGTATAAACGATCATTTTAAGGCGTCTTATATTTTGTGGATGGAAAAACGAATCGCGATACTCCCTAATGTGATTATTATAAATGTGAGCACTGCATGTTTTAAAGTCAAAAGATGGCGCTGTTGCGCGTTCTTCAGAGCAGCCCGCATTCAGTGATTAGCGCACATTTGTCAACGATTGCTTATGAACTAATGCTGATCAATTATCACAAAGTTTACCTTATATTATTTATATTATATTGTGTTGTAAACGGTTGTAGCTATGTAATTTTTTTTAATGAATGAGTAGCAAAAGTAAAGCACAGACATTTCAAAATAAGAGTCCCACTGTATTTCAAAGTAATCAAAGTCAAGCAGTATGTATATCAATTGCCCGTTTGTTATTTGGTTACACAAATTAAATTTAATATATTTATATATTTTTTCCATATATTTATATTTATTTTCATTTGATTCAAAGTAAACTATTGTAGCTTCAGGAAGTAAGGGCTAAGAACATTGTTTGACACACATTATTCAAGATTTTACTAGCATCGGAGTTATTATTGTCAACTAAAACCATTAAAAACATTTTTTATTGTTTGAAATAAATGTTAATACTAAAATAAAATTCTATACAAACTAAACAGACATGTTTAAAAACAACAAAAAATAAAACTAAAAACAAAAATTAAAACTTAAAAAATGAAAGCAGAAAATACAAAAATCTAATCGGATTCAAAATATTAACAAAAACTATATTATTAAGTGAAAATAGTGACATTCATTTCCCAGAAAAGTCACAAGATGAAAAAGCTGAAACTGTAAAGGGGAGATATATAAACACAACAGGATGACTAAAAGTAAGTGATTTAAAATTTTATGTTCATTGTTGTGTGGCTCTTAAAAAAATTATTTGGCGCCTGTTTTTCCCCCCTTAATGAATTTTTTTGTCTGGAGCCCTGTATAAAGTTATTGTCTCTCAAAGTACGGCCGGTTTCACACCGCAAGCATCAGCGGCGCGTGAGCATGAACTGCAGCTGCAGAGACGCGCGAGTATTCACACTGGAAGCGTTTGTGTAGCGTCACAGCAGCGGCTACAAGCTGCATATAAAGTGAGCATTTCTTTACAAAGACAACTATAAATTAGTATTTACAAGTTGGTCATTTATAAAATTGATAGTCTTAAAAGTTCGTTACCATGGGGAGGTGTACAACATTCGCATATAAACGTAAAATAAATAAAAATAAATAAATAAACGCCTTGTGTTATCCATTGCTGGACACGAATGAGGTAAGCTTTGTGCTTTACATCATCTGCCGAGTGCACGTTTACAACACAGCAAACTCGGCGAAAAAAGCCGGCAAACTCGGGTTTGATTTGGGTATGCAAGAGCCTATACAGCTGTCTGTATTATAACTAAAATGTTTATGTATCGTATTTTCTGGCCAGTTTACTTTTCTTTTTTTTTTTTTTATAATACACCATACTTTAACCCAAACTGAATAATTAAAAACAAGTTTAAATGAGTAAATCTTCTATAAATATTTTTTAATATTATTTTTTTTCCTGACATACTCCAATTCTTGTTAAAACACACTAGATATGCTTATTCTGTGCATTTTGAGCACTTTTTGTGTGAAATCATATTTATTTTGTCCATCAAAGATGTTCTTTCAGTTTAATTGAGCGTTAGCAGTGCAGCAAAAATAGACCAAGTGCCGAAACGATCGCGGCACTGCTGCTTCTGCTCTGCTCCTGCTACGTGCTGCCGCGCAGCCTCTGCGTGCAGTGTGAATGCTCTCATCTGTTAACATGGGCGCCGAAAAAAAAACATGCTGCTTACTCTCTGCTGACGCGTGCGGTGTGAAACCGGCCTAAGACTCGACTCTGATTAAACGAGTCATTTGTAAAACGAATCCCAAGCTGTTTCGTTGTGACGTCACAATGAAACATTAGCATATTGCACTTATTGCACGTGCAGATGCCATGGAAAATAGTACAATCTTTTGTTGTGTTCCCTTCATTTTACTGATGACTACTTCTCAAACCTCGGGGAGTTTAACGCAGGATTTATAAAACTCTTGGTCTTAAAATATGGATCAATGCCCAGTTTATTTGGACCAGCTTGCTCCTCTGAATCTCAACCTGTAGCCTAAGTATGATTAATAATTGATGTTTATATTTTCTAGCGATCGTTTAAAATTTGTAGTTTTGTATGTTATGTTGTATAATGTACACCCTTAGTCTGTATGTCTCCTGCTAACCTGCTAATAGCAGAACTACAGAAACTCATGTTTCTGTAGTTCTGCTATTCAGATGTGGGTCCAATATTGTCTAAAAATGTGTCGATTAATGCAGCTTGTCTGTCACTTGGAGTAATGATCAAGGATGGAGCACAACTTTTGTTTATGAAGTGTAATGCATTATCAGCTATTCACGTTTGTGCTCAGCTAACGTGGGAGTTTACAACATAGCTGTGGGCTCGGTTCGCTTACATAACTGTAAAACAAACTGTTTTTTCCTCAGCGTTTTTATTATTACAGTAGTGTGGAGCTCTATCTGTATTGTAATAGCGCGGACTAGCATCTTAACATCCTAACTAGTTGAAGTATTCTCTCTGTAAACAGTAAACACTCATTGTAATGTCTAACAATGTCACCATTTTTTACTTTGTTAATAGTTATGACGAAAAAGTCTGTGTACACATCTGGCCTAAATGTGTATCTTATGTTAGAGGTTTTCAGCTTCGCTTGGCATTCTGATCCAGTTCCCACAGGTGCACCTACATAAAGTATAACAGTGACGCTGCTATCACGTCTTATAAATAATAACGCAAACAAAGGTGACACTTACCATAGAGAAACGTCCTACTCCAGTTGGGATTGCAAATCAGTTTCTTGTTGATCGACTACTTCAGACGTTTCATCGTCGGGCTCGAATTGATACGGTAAAATCGATGCTATCTTTTCTGTCCATACATTGTATACAATGTCTTGCGAATTGATAGCTGTCATTCAGTTATAGCAATGGGCATGCGGTGCTCGCAGTAGACCAATCACAAAGGATTGGGCCATCTGACCAATCAGAGCAGTGTAAGCTCACGGAAAGGAGGGGTTTAGAGAGACTGATTCTTTGAACTGCTTCAAACAATTAGTTTACGAGGTGAAATTCATTGAGGTGAAATTAAATGTATATTAAGAGTAAACGAAAGTGTTTTTTTGACCTTGCATGCATGTAAACCTGTTGTATGAGACTCCCAAAACAATATTAGGAACCTTTAAAAAGGCATAATAGGGGCACTTTAATGTTGAGCCCTGCAATCATTCAAGCTCTAAGTGATAAGCTCTCTGTTGACTGTCACTGTTAACCTCTTACACCCATTTTTAATGATTTCACATCTAAGTGGCATAGATTTTGATCATGTTCTTATGTTACAACACTGCTGAGAAAACCACTGAAAAAGCTATGCAATTTATTGATTTATTTTATTATTTATGCTTGACATGATGACTATTAGAGAGTGGGCTGGGCAATATGGCCAAAAAAAAAAAATTATCACAATAAAAATTTTCATATCAGTCGATATCGATAATTATCACAATAAATGTCAAATCTATTTTTTTTTTTTAAGTTTAAAGGCAGATTTTTGCTCCTAAGTGAAAGTTCTAGAAATTAGAGCGTTAATTGTGGCTTTAAACTACCCTTTATTGTCAGAACATGACAAACACTTGAGGTTTTTGAATTATTTGCACTTCTTCATCTTTGCGTCATTATTAGTTATTCTATGGCACACGGTAAATCAAGACCATTAGTTGAACTTTCAAATGACGTTGGAAAACACTGTGTCATGATTGCAACGCGATTGGATCCATGGAAGTCCTATAGCTTTAGCTAAGCAGCATGTCATGTTACTCCATGAGGATTTTCTCAAGATCTACGCATCAAGTTATTTTGTGTGTAGGCTCGTTTGAATCGGGACAACCTGCTCTAAATAAAGATGTGTTTACTAATGTTTCACAAAGTTACAAAGCAGAACGTGGCGCAAAAGCCTCATATGTATACTGTTTACATGGGCACCAGTTTTACGCCAATAAATTGCAATTGGTTCGTGAGAATGGCCAAATTTTGTGACTCCCGATCGATTCATAGAATGTGATTATTGACCGATACCAATCTGTGGCTGATAGTTTGGAGAATCTCTAAATAATAATGATAATAATAATACATTTAAGACATGTTCAATATTTTTGGACAATATCTGTGTTTGTTGCAAACAAATAACATTCCCATTTTTGTTTCATCTGTTTAAAGTAAATAAATCATTCTGCTTGAATCATTTGAGGCCTGGTGTTGGGCAAGCTAAAAGTTCTTTGGTGAAATAATTTTATATGGAAAGGCATGCCCCATTTCCAGTGATTGGATATTTGGGAGGCATGGCTCAATTTAATGTCAACCGGAAAACACGCTCCATGAAATCCCTGTAAGGATCACAGGAGTGTGGTTCCCCTTCAGCCCAGTTTGTTATGGCCTGAAGGAGCAGATCACATGGCAGATTTCACATTCTTGAGGGTTTCAGCAGACAGTCATCCAGACAATCTTCCTATGATGCCCAGAATGAGGGGTGGTGGCCTGACTCTTGAATATTATCAGGCTTTTGGACTTGACCTCTCAGAGCAGCCATGTGATTCTTTAATCTTCGCCTGGACACCCTGAGCCTCTTCATCTGCATGGCTTTTCTCTTCCTTATCCGTCATTTGAAGGGTTTGAAGATGAAATTATTAATGGTGTCGCAAACTCTCTTTAACCATCATAATTATGTGAGTAAAACTTTAGCAGAATCGTTCAAACTTTAGCTGTTTTTACATGTTTTCTGGTTGAAACTTGAAGCTGAGAGTTCTAGACTGAAGGTGTTCCTAGTAAAACAAAAACTTCATGGCCTTGAAGTTTTTTCCAACTAATTGTAACGTGAATATCATCTTTCGTGGTTGAATAATAAGGTGGAACACGATGCACTGGTTGTTTTTTTTTTTGTTTTTTTGTTTTTTATCATACTGTACAAATTGCTGTAAATCAATGGCGTTTGAGTGTAAATGCAATACAAAAATACTACAATGAGTCAACAACAATTAAAATAATTACATTAATGCAAAAGAATTGGTAAGCAAATTGTGTGTAGTTGTCATGAAAATAATGTCACAATGCAAAAAATCGCAATGGCCTTAAAAACATTCATTTTCTTGAGTGCAGTTTCTTAAATTGTTCTGTTAATTTTGGGTTACGATATGTCTTTGACATGTCCTTAAGATGTTTTGTGAGATTCAACCAATGAGGTCTACAATCTTACAGGTCAGAATTCACACACACATTTTAAGGAAGCGAGCAGAATAGACTGTGTATTTATTTCCCACTCTGAACATGGTGGGGATTTCCTGCAGTGAGATACTGAACCAAGACTGGCTCAAAAATACAACTGTGGGTGGAAATGTCTAGATGAAATCAAGATATATTTTCCTCAGTTACATGAATTTCTTCTTCATCAGTCAGTCAGAGGAAAGTTTCTTGTTAATTGCTTTGCCTCCTCATAGTCTGCCTCTGTTTACTTGGATACGGTCATGTTTACTGTACGTTGGAGTGTCTTGAAGTTAATTTCATTTTCAGGATTCCTTAATGAGTTCAGCTGAATTTTTCAACTGATTGGACAAAGAGTGAAAGAAGAAGAAAGGCTTTTTTGTCTGTCTGTGTGAGTGGTGAGTGAATGCGAGTGGCGTTTGTGTAAAGTGGTGCTTGTATCTGAAAAAAAACTCACCAACACAATGGTGTGGGCATTGATATACAGTTGTTAAGGCATTCAGAGAGTTTTCGAGGCATTGCTATGCAGTTACTAAGGTGGTTGCAAGGTGAGTAGCCCATGTAGACATAGTAGCCCATGTCAAAAGTAATGACCTCAAGTCTCTGATATAGCTCAGGCCCTCTTCAGAAATGTAATCACTTAGTGCAGCTTGTTGAGAACTTTTCTATCGGGAGTATCATTCATGTCACTTTGTGGGATGGGTTACACATCAAGGTTTAAAGGCCTGTTCACATCAACACAAATGTTTGTGATTTTTTTTTTTTTTTTTTTTTTTTTTTTTTTTTTTTTTCTGTTCAGACCAATGCATAAAAAAAAAAAAATTAAAATAAAAACAGCAGAAGGGCTAAATTAACATGCACATTTACTTTTTTGACAATAGGTGGTGAATATTAAAGCAGAAATACAGCGGTTACCCTGGTTAATATATGCAGCACTGCACAGTTTTCTGTTTCTAAGCCAATTGTGACAGAAGGATGTAAATCAAACAGTATTTACATGTTTTCAAACACCTGTTCAGATATTTGTATTCACTATGGTGTTAATTAAATAACACCAAATACAAGAGTACAGTGACAAGAGAAATGGTTCTGGATTCTTCCTCTGCTATTCACTATAGTCTGTTTGTGAGCACCACCAAGTCACCGTTTTATGTAACGGCAGCAGCTCTGGGCATGTGACTAAATGCGAGAATCATATTGGTTGGCCAGTTTTCTTCTCAGTGAGATGGAAATGAGATAAGGACATTTCTCCGTTAAATAAAATAAAATGTCTTGCATTGACGGCATGCAAATGTTTGTGCTGGTCTGAACAGACACATTAACTACCACTCATTCAAATTAAACATTTATTGCACCGAATTTTCACACCGAAGAAGTACAATAACTATAACGGTAAAGATATTGTTTTTAAAATCATTTTAAATGTAAAAGCATAGCAGACTCCACACCACAACTATAACGATAACGGCACAGAGGAACGATATCGCTGGAATCACTTTAATAATAATTTTTCCAGCTGATGAACGATAAAAAAAAACATTGACAGCCAATAAGAATCCATCCTGCCTTAAAGCACTCAATCATTTAAAGCTGGAGTCGACAAAAACTGCAGCTCGTTATAATGAACAGGACGTTATCATGTGTTAATGTGGACGCTAATATAGTTATTGTTGATCTTTATAGGTATAATTCTTGGTGTGAACAGGCTTTCAATGCTTAGGAATGGGGGTTTGTTCAAATCACTAATCTTAAGTATGAGTGATAGTCATGCTTGTATTGGCAAAATGCCACTATAAATTATAATGAAATAAATACAGCTTTGTAAAGTTCAAAATACAATCAGGAGAGAAAATGTAAGCTGAGCAAAAGTAGTTATTAATACTAATCCTGTTTAGTTCAACCCCCACGTCCTTTGACATTTCTAAAATTCCTTTTCTCTGTATGTTCCCACTTTTCGTGTCATTCTTTCTCTTTATCTGTTTCTTTTTGCCTCCTCCTGCCTCTCTCCTAGGAAGTGGAGTTTGGGACACATATGGCTGTGTATGATGAGAATATCCTAAAGAACCCTTTTTACCTGGCCCTGGAAAAACACCGACCGGACCTGTGCAGCAGGGTGGCAGAACTTCATGGCATTGTGAGTCACCCACTTCCACATTTCTCAGGATTGTATGTGTTTTATCAGTAATGCTGTTTAAGTTCTTACTCATTTAAACAGCCTTGAAACAGAGCAAAAGTGAATGTTGTTTGCGTGTTGATGACTGAAACGATGAACGGATTTATTTGTGGAACAGAATTAGTCATGTATTCGTTCATGTGACTGTGGTCAGTTCACATGCGGCCAGAAAGAGGTTCTGTGTGTATGAACTGATTCTTTTATGTTGGGAGATGTTAGAAGTTCTGCTAATCAGATGATAATGACAGTGCTCTATGCTGTATTGAGGTCATTCAACAATGCTTAAATGAATACTCCTAAAATGATTGAGTGAGCTGTGTTTCAAATGCTGATAAAATGCTGATAAATGTGAACATGTTATGCACATTCTATATTATCACATTGTTCTATTGTTCTGGGTATCAGCTCATCTGTGATTTCATTTGGGCTGTAGCCTTATGTGTGTGACCAGATCGCAGCTGTGCTGATATTTAGACCAACAACATAATTACTAGTGTGATATTGCTTTTATACCACTGTTCAATAATCAAGAAGTTGATATTTAGAATTTTAACACAAGTTAAAGTTAGCCTACTTTCTCTATTTTTGCTCCGCCAATGGAAAAGTATATGCACAACTTTTATGAATTTTGGAACCTAATATTTTATGGGTAGAATAAAACGTGACTATATTGAGCTTATGTTTACTTAAGCTTGTATTATTTATATAATTTAACCAAAACCCATAAAAAAAAAAAATTAAAAAAATAACTTTGGCTTAATGGAACTGGGTATGCAAAAAAGTGAACTCATTTCTGGGTTTTAGGACTCATTCCTGTAACACTCTGTGATAGTATTTCCAAACAAATCCAAAACATGATCAACCATAGTGTAAAGTGACAAACCGAGTGACAGTGAAACGTCCCAGTCAGGCCTCCAGACTAACATTTGAGAGCAGTAGCACTGGTGCCACTAAGTTCTACAAATGGGGGGATTTTAATCATAAAGTTAATTTAATAATAAAAAAAAGCTATTGTTTTGCATTAAGTACACTTACTAATAATATTACGTTTGTTTTTTGGGAATTTGACAGTAAAGCACTTGAGCTTGAATTGAGAAGCAGATAAAATGAACTTTTATTAACAAAAGTAGCATGCAAAAACCTAATTTTTATAGGGAAAATGTAAATATTCTACTCTTATTAAATGTACTATTGTTCTTCTATAGCAGGGCTATTCAACTGGCGGCCTTTTGGCCAAATCCGACCCGCTTATCATCTTCATCCGGCCCGAGGGCACCCCAACCTTCCTCCTCCTCTTTTCCTGGCGGCTAAATTTGGTTAGATATGTGGCGATACACACTGTTCGTACCATGCACGCTCCTCCTACTGACCTGAGAAACGTTTTCTGTGCAAATATTTCAGCGGTTATTATGTGTGTCCCGTATTTCTGTCAACTGAACCAGCGATACCAATCATTTGTGATTTAATCATTCTTTTGGCTCGATTCTTTCTTTTCCGTGAATTGACCAAACGCACTTGCATAATGATCTGAAACGATTTGGATTTGTTCGGACCGCTCTGTCTCTGAATCATCTGAAGTGGTTTCTCGGTCAGTAACAACAAATACAGAACAAAGAGGAGCTGCATTTATTCCCGGTCCTGGGGATTCCATTATTAAACAGCGTTGCGACATCCAGTGAGAAGCGTTTCAATTCGACACACACCTCTCGGTTACGAACCACAAATCACTCGATGAGTAAACTAGTTTTAAATCGGATAAAACAGCCTCAACATTCCCAACAAGACTGATGAGGAAAACAGGAGAAACACTGTGCCATGAATGAAGATAGAAGACTTTTAAATCCCAAAATACCATATACCATGTCATGTATGGTTTTACCTGTGGTTACCAAGTCTCACTGTCAAAATATTTTCATTTAAGCCTATAATAACTATAAATAAAATTTAAAGCTGCAAGCAGCGATGAAAGGGCCCTCGCACCTGGACTCACCGCCACCCGCTGGCCTGAGAAAAACAGTGAAAAGTAGGCAACATGCGTTTAGGCGAGTAAATACAGGAGAATTATGGCAAAATCATTTAAAAGTGCCACACTTCCTGCTGCCAACAGGTGGTGCTTTGACCTTATCTGAATATTGCAATGTAGATGTCATCAGGCCAGGGCTATTATCAAAAATGTGAAGTTTGGAGCAGATCGGACATTGTATGCCTGAGTTACAACAACTTCCTGTTTTGTGGCATTAATCACATACTTTAGCACTTAGCCAGGTGTTGCAAGATTTAACCTCATCTTAAAAAAAAAAAAAAGCCCTATCCTTTCATTACCTATCCTTTCACTTCCTTTAATCCCTCTCTATTGTAGCTTATGATACTCTGAGCAATGTCTGAAACTTGTATTGTGAGCACTTCTTGTGTCTATTTGCCTCTTCATGATGATTCGCTTGTTGTATTGCTCACTTGTAAGTCGCTTTGGATAAAAGTGTCTGCCAAGTGAATAAATTTAAGTGTAAATGTTAACGTGTTTCTAGTATGTTTGGTACTTTGTGGCATATTGAAATGTGTTTCTGGGAGTGAATTACCGTGTAAAGCATGCCGTTTCCTGTTCCCAGCAGGTGGCGCTATCACTAACTGAATATTGGCATATAGATGTCTTTAGGCCAGGACTCTTATCACACATGTGAAGTTTGGGGCAGATCGGACATTGTTTGACTGAGTTACAACAGCTTCCTCTTTCATGGCGAAACATCAGACTTTGTCAGGCCGCCACAGACATGCCCTTCAGCGAAAACTCAAGATCTTCGCAATTTAACATCACTAAGGCCTTAAGATTAGACTGACAACATATGGTGTTTATCTAAAACATGTCATTTCCTGTTGCCTGCAGGTGGCGCTATGACTGTAACTGAATATTGCCATGTAGGTATCTTCAGGCCAGGACTCTAATAAAACGTGAAGTTTGGGGCAGATCCAACATTGTATACCTGAGTTACAACAACCTCCTGTTTCATGGCGAAACATCGAATTTTGTCAGGCCACCTCGGAGACGCCCTTCAGCGAAAACTCTAGATCTTCGCAATTTAACGTCGCAAAGGCCTTTAGATTAGACTGACTGAATATGATGTTGATCTGATAAAAGCTCTAGGAGGAGTTTGTTAAAGTACAACATCTGGAAATGGCAAAAAGTGCACAAATTTTGCAGACAAAATTCAAAATATCTCACTTCCTGTTGGTTTTCAGATTTTGCACCAGTAGACTTTTTTTTGTAGGGATTGGGCTGCTACATCTGTGTACCGAATTTCATACTTGTACGTGAAACGTGGTGTGAGGGGCATTTCGTTGAAACTTTGTAGGTGGCGCTATCGAGCCATTTTGCCATGCCTAATTCTGAGACCCATAATAGACGTAAATTTTCACCACTTCTGAGGCGTGTGCAAAGTTTCATGAGTTTTCGAGCATGTTTAGGCCCTCAAAAATGCAGTGGAATAATAATAAATGGAGCAATTCCAATAGGGTCCTCACACCATCGGTGCTCAGGCCCTAATAATTATTACCAATAAGTCCCCGGCCCACCTCAACTTTTTGATTTGGCAATCTGTCCCTCGAATGAAACTACTTGAATAGCCCTGTTTTATAGCATCATACTGAACTGACCGACAGCTTCAGTGATTATAAAAAGAGTGCTTTTTACTTGCTTTCTGTGTAATTCAGTCGCAATTTGACAAAGTTTTTGTTTTTCATGAGACTTTGTGACTTCCTACTTATTCCATATATTAGGGAGTGAAAATGGCTAATAAGTCAATAAGCGCTCCTCTGCCGCCATCTACTGGTTATAGTGGTAATTTCATGTATTTTTGTTTTTCTTAAATAAAAGTGTTCATTTGCCACAAAGTGTTAGTTTTCCTACATCTTTAAACTTTCAATTTTACAAATCATCACATTAAAAATAACATTAAAATTTGATAATATTTACTTTAGTTTCGATTGCCGCTTAATGTTTCTCATATGGCAGCTCTTATCATTTGGGCAAAGTGGTGGCGGCACAAGTGCAACCTCTCACAAATATATAGGCGGGAAAAAAGGTCGCAAAATGTGACCATTTGGTCACAGTCTGTAGCCCTGCCAGTGCTGTTGGACTGAATAGCACTCTTGGAACACTGCTCGACCAATCAAAACCCAGGATCAGAACTAGCTGCTGTATAATACTGTCCAATTGAAGTTTCTGTGTTGCCTGACAGCCATAAACCGCTTTCAGTTAGACTAATGAACTATATTACTCAGCGGGAGAATTGTTGATTTGATTATAGACCTTAGTCAGGGTGTATTTTTTTGTGAATGAAAACGAGGCTGAAGGATAGGCATACAGTCTTTACAATGACATGTACTGTATAAAGATCCTTTTCAAAACAGAGTAGTAAAAACACTATAATCCACATGGTTAATTGCTTTATTATTTTGACATTATTTTCTCACCCTCATGTTTTTCTTAATCCATATGACTTTCTTTCTTTTATAAACTCAAAAGAAGCATATAGTGACAATATATCAAGCTCAAAGAGGACAAAACACACCATAAAAGTAGTCCATATGACTTGTGTGCTGTTTTCCACGCCCCCTGAAGCCATAGTAAAGCTTATTGTGAGTTTGTTTGTACTTGATCAATTCAATATATACAACCCTCTTTAATTTAGATCCTGGTACCGTGTTGTGGAAGTTTACCAACGGGCTCTTTTACAGCAGCTCAGTTTGACGAATACGTGCTTCAGCCTGCTGAACAGGGTTACAAGACGCTAGATGGAAAGGTATGCAAAATCCCACATGTATTCTCGCAGAAGGATGCTGACTGTAACTGATTGACTGCAGCTGTTTTGTGTCACGTGTCTTCTAGGAAGTGTCTATAGACAATAACCAGGTCCGTCTGGGGGAAGGGTTTCCCAATCCCACCTCTGTCCCCATCCTGTTTGAGGAGACTTTCTACAATGACAAAGAGCAGGCCTACAGCATACTATGCATCACAAGACCCTTCAATTCTGACCACAGCCCTGGTAATTTGTTTGTAATAGGTTCAAGCTAAAGGTGCAGTAATATTAGCAAAACTCCAGTGAACTTTAGCAGAAAAAGCTGGTCTGATGTCAATAGTGTAAAAATACATGATGCACTTACCCCGAGGTCACTTCCAAATCATGCAGATTTATATTGATAATGCAGAGAATTTGCATTAAAAGTTTCACAAACTTAAATTCGATGTTAAATCTGTGGAATATTTTGGCAAAATTCCATATGGTGTGAATTTCTATTGAGATCACTAAATTGAATTTCACCAATGTGACCACACTTCAACATAACTGATTCGGACAAAGATTGTAGATTAACATTTAGAGATTTAGTGATTTATTGCTTGACACCTTGTCTGAACATACCTGGTTAGGACGAAGCTAAACCGTTACAGATGTCAGTGTTGTATTCATGTAAATGGATTGTTTGCTGGACTGATTCATTTCATTTGATCAACTGTTCAAAATGTATAAATTTGGTGATTTTCTTTTTTTTTCGCAGAGGAGTTGAGTTCTGTTTCTGCTCTGTACTGTCTGAAGAATATTGAGGAAGTAAGGGAATTCTTGGGCCGCCATGCTGAAAAACTGGACAAGTTTGTGGCAACCTTCTGTCAGTCCTTCAAAGAACAAGAGAGGAAGGGCCTACGACATCACATAGTGAGTCTGTCGGGTAAAACAAGAACTTATTGATGCAGTTCAGTCAGTCTGCTATTTTATTCCAATATTTTCCGTAAATATTTTGTTTATACGTAGAGTTACTCTTCAACTAAATTTAATGGTATGCAAAAATATGTAGTACTGCGTAAGTCATTACTTAGTGCTTATTTACTGTATGTCAAAACTAGGTTAAGTTGTGACTTACGCACAGCTGGTGTAACCAGCCCCTGGTCTAAAGTAACAATATCATATTTAACCACAATCCCTTTTAGATATTGTTTATTTATTTTTTTTATTTTTTCTCCCAATCCTTTAGGACTCTGTAAATACCCTTTACACAAAATGTCTTCAGTGGCTGTTGAGGGACTCTCGTCTGGTAAGCTGTTTAAGAACGGATCTTTCTAATACAGACTTTCTTGTGATGCTGATTGGGTAAAATGTCTTCATTTCAGAGGCTTTTGGCGAGACAGGAGATACAGATGACTCTACTCAAACAAGCAGTGGAGGTCAGTTAAAAACCGATCATTCTGTTGTTCTCTGCCTTTTAAACTTAACCTTGAGTTAAGAATTAATTTGTCATTTCTTTCCTCCATTTTCAGATGTACATCCATCATGGCATCCATGATCTACTCTTTAGTTATGTGGGGACTCTTGAAGCAAGTCGGGTACTGATTAACCATACCATTAATTACCTCACCTTCACCTTAATGTGTTTGTTTGTTATTTTGTTTGTTTATTGTTGCAGTCAGAATGGGATCAGTTCTTAAATAACAAATTACATGAATTAAATCTGGATGTTGGGACAAAACATATATTACCTTTTAATAATCACTGGAATCAAGTTGTTTATACAAGATGCCAGATAGGACACTTAAGACTAACACACAAATTATTACTATCAGGAGAAAACTATCAGAAAATAATGGCATGGCTTTAAAAAAAAGAAAAAATAAAGTTTTTTTTGTTTGTTTTTTAAGTTAGAAACTTTAACAGTTTTAAAAGTTGGTCATTGCTGTAGCTGCATTTTATTTTCTGTTATTAGGGCCCGAGCACCGGTGGTGTGAGGACCCTATTGTAATTGCTCAGTCAATTATTCTTCTTCTCCAAAATGATTTTTGAGGGCCTAAACGTGCTCGAAAACTCATGAAACTTTGCACATGCGTCAGAAGTGGTGAAAATTTACGTCTGATATGGGTTTCAGAATTAGGTGTGCCGAAATGGCTCGATAGCGCCACCTACAAAATTTTAATTAAGCACTACATTTCACGTACAAGTATGAAGTTCGGTAGACAGATGTAACAGCCCAATACCTACAAGAAAGCCCTGGGTGCAAAATCTGTAAACCCAACAGGAAGTGAGATATTTTGAGTTTTCTCTGCAAAATTTTTGCAGTTTTTGCCATTTCCAGATGTTGTACTTTAACTAACTCCTCCTAGAGCTTTAATCAGATCAACATCATATTTGGTTAGTCGAATCTAAAGGACTTTGCGACGTTAAATTGCGAAGATCTTGAGTTTTTGCTGAAGGGCGTCTCCGTGGCGGCCTGACAAAGTCTGATGTTTCGCCATGAAACAGGACGTTGTTGTAGGCACAGTGTCCGATCTGCCCCAAACTTCACATGTTTTATTACAGTCCTGACCTGAAGACATCTACATGCCAATATTCAGTTAGTCATAGCGCCACCTGCGGGCAACAGGAAATGGCATGCTTTACACTGTAATTCACTCCCTGAAACACATTTCCGTATGCCACAAAGTACCAGACATACTAGAAACATGTTAAATCATGCAACACTTGGCTAAGTGCTAATGTATGCGAATAACGGCATGAAACAGGAAGTTGTAGTAACTCAGGCATACAATGTCTGATCTGCTCCAAACTTCAGGTTCGATAATCGTCCTGGCCTGAAGACGTCTACATTGCAATATTCAGTTACAGTCAAAGCGTCACTTGTTGCCAGCAGGAAGTGGGGCACTTTGAAATGACTTTGCCATAATTCTCCTTTATTTATGTATTTACTAGCTTACATGCATGTCGCCCACTGTTCACTGTTTTATATGTTTATATTTGTCTTGACAGGATGCAGCTTTCAACAAAACAACACGATCCTTACAGGATCTACAACAGAAAGAACTTGGTGTGAAGTCAGAATTCAGGTGAATTATTATCTCTGTATGTATGTCTTTTTATTTAGTGTTTGCTTAGCCAAATTACTGTAGTTTAATATTTTGAGTGTTCAGACAGCTAAAATATCTTGTAGATTCAATTTAAGGACCTGAGGCATTTTTTTAGAGACTAGAATATCATAGAGACATGCTAAATTGTGAAAAATAAATTACTGTTAAAAATGAAAAATGTCACTTCTCTCTCTTGTAGTATAAATATTCCTCGGGCTAAGAGGGAATTGAGTCAGCTGAACATCTGCACATCTCCCTTGCAGAAACTGCTCTGCATAAGGAAAGTTATTTTAACCATCATGCAGTCAACCAGACGCCGAGATACAGGTGTTGTGACCACATCCGTTATTTTCTATCAAAACATTCTGTATTTACTTAATGGTATTACCATGGTACTTTCAATTTTGCAACTATTTAGGAGTACCATGGAAATACCATGGTAAATTAATCTTGTAATTATTCAGTACGATGATGAACTTTGCCCATCGTGGTGTTTGTGTGTGTGTGAAGGTTTGTCTAAATTTCCTCCTGCAAACAGAGCTCCTTCTGCATGGCTCTTGTAACCGGATTATCCAGCTTGCGCTTATTCTTACAACAGTTAGTCCTCTGTTTCAACTTAGTTTTCATGCAGCAGAGCCCTGGCAGAGCAGCAACACTTCCAGTATGTGTAAACTAGAGGAATGCTCTCCTAATGTCTGTTTGTCAAACAGCTTGTTTAGTAATTTTCCCAATTTTGCCATAACAGGGCACTGAAGGCAGACAGAAAAACAGGCACAGGCGATTCTTTCCATTTTTTATACATGTGTTCAATGCTGCTTTTGTTCAGGAAAGATTTTATTTAGAACTTTTTGGTCAAGTATTATGCCGTGTTATTTTTATATTATTGAGATACTGATAACAATATATATCGTGATATAGTTCTTTTTGTAATTTTATCTTAGTTGTTAATAGCAAGAACATAGATGCAAGTAACAAAAAACAGGACAAATACAATAAAACAGACACAAATGAAATAAACAATGCTTTAAGTTTTTCAGGTACAGGTCTATTTAACAGTAGCATTCAAGCAAGAAATAATACAGAAGTTGAATAAAGTAATCAAAATATAAAAATGAAGCACTACATAGTATTCAGTGTATGAATTAAATATACATTGATTATTATAGCAGGGTAGCCGCGGGTCCTTAAAAAGTCTTAAATATATTTTTCCTAATAAAAGGCCTTAAAAAGTCTTAAATTCAGATTCGATAGGTCTTAAATATTTTTTGTCGCATTACCGCAAAAATGTCTATAGTCTGACAGACCAAATGACTGATCATTGGACAGAGGATTTTATTTCTTGCGGTAGTTATTGCGTTGCGTCATCAGAGAGAATTGAGGTAGCAGGTAGCCGTAATGGGTAAGTGCAAATTTAATGATAAATGGCTCGAGAAAGATGAATTCCCGTGGTGGTTGAGGCCGGTGCCGGGAAATGTCTACGAGGCAAACTGCGCCGTTTGTAGAAAATGTTTGAAACTGGGTACAATGGGCATCAAAGCGGTACACACACGCAGAGCGTCTAAATGCATCTTTTGCGGTAATGCAACGAAAATTGTTGAAAGATGTTTTATATGTTTTATATGGGTTATGTTTTCTAATACGTCATCGACGGAATGGTCCAGGGAGCGCTGCACGAAAGCGCGCCACGCGGCGCCATCTGCAGGACAAAGCTCAGCAAGATGTAGGAATATTTGATCAGAGCTGTGCACGGATAACCATTTTTAAATAAATCTGCTGTAGCAGAGCTACTGCAAGTGATTTTCGGTGCTGGAAATCCATAGATCCTTTGCTGAAACAAACTACCGCGTCGTCATGGAGAGCGCAGCTCATGGTTGCTTAGTAATGACAGACGCCACCGGAGCACAAGCTTTGGAAAGGAGAAAGCGGTGCCGACGCGTAAAAACTATGCACAAAGACTATAGAATAACACAAGACTTGTCACTCGTATTGTTTTGAATGGGAGAAAGTGTAACGCCCAATATGGCGGAATAAGTCCCGCTTTCAAAATAAGAGCCAATCGCAGACTGGTAAAGTCATCGCGTCACTGCAGCGGCCGTTAGAAGCACCGGTTTCTATAGAAACAGTCAGACGCGCGCCTCCGATACGAGGCACAAGAGACGCGCATTTAGGTCTGCACATGCGCATTAGCTTGATATAGCTTAAAAAATACAGGTTTTTTTGTCATGATTCGAGCGTTTGGAAAAAAAAAATTGAGACAGTTGTTGTCAGGTTTCATTGGTGATTTCAAATATGAAATTTAATCGAAAGCTTGGCAAACAGCTTTGGAGAATTTGATGTTTCCCCATTCAAAGAGATAGGAGTTGCACTTGCATGCCCGAGAGGCGTTTCAAAGATGGCCGCCGAGTGAAATGACTTGTCTTAAAGGGACTTTGGTATGCATCAGAAGGTTTGTGATGACCTGATTGTCTGTGTCTCTTTTAGCGGTGAGCATTGAGGCCATGTGTGCTGATGATCTTCTGTTAGTCATTCTCTATCTGCTAATCAAAACAGAAATTCCGAACTGGTGAGTGTTATATTCTCTGCATCATAGTCTCAGGGAAAGTGACTGTATTGTTAATTGAATGTTTTTAGCAACCTATTGATTGCATTTATTATATGTGCAGAATGTTGATATTCTGACTTGTTCTTCAGGATGGCAAATCTGAGTTATATAAAAAACTTCCGCTTCCGTAACTCCAGTAAGGATGATCTGAGTTACTGTCTTACCTCGTTTGAGGCTGCTGTGGAGTACATCAGCCAGGGGAACCTCACACAGATCACTCTGGTAAGAGCCTCAGTGCTTACATAATGCTTGTGAAAATCAAGTTTTGGTTCAGTTTATAATAGTGACGATGACCTAACATCTGATGGGCTGCTGAGATCAAAGTTCTCCTCATAATTCAGTAACAAGGGGTTTAAGGAACAACCCACCCAAAAATTCAGAAAGCTTACACTGCTCTATTCCATATAATGTAAGTGGGGTGGGCGATAAACCAGTAGAAATTTGTGAACCTATAGAGATTTGGGATTATCGTCTTTATTACAGTTACATTCATGTAATGATTTAGTGCTGAGCCCTCACAAAGGTTTATTATTTACATTAGGGGTTGAACGACTTCAGATTTTTTAAAGTTGACATTTATGTGATTAATGAACAAATAAGGGGCCGTTCACACAGACTGCATTTTTCCATTCCAATGTGCTCCTTTCCCATTGTTTTTCTATGTAAATACGCGCTAGATGGACATGTATATGACCATTGCATTCGCGTCTTGCATCTTTTGCGACGTCTCACGCATGATACAGCGTTCTAAATATGCGTCGCTCAAATTCAAATCAGTTCAACTTTTAAAAAACGCATCTTGAGACCTTGCATTTTTTCCCCTATTCCACTGCCTGTGTTTTGCGATTTTGAAAGTAAAAATCGTTCTTTGTGAATGACCTCGAGACTGGAACGCGGGTTGCCTTGTGCGCAACTATGGCACATGACACAGCGCTGCCCACAAGCCTATTGCTCCTACATAAGTTTATTTTATCAGTTCTTTTGTCTTTATGTCATTATATTTCTCACAGATTTATGCTCGTTCTAAATCAGATACAGATAAAGTAGCACAGTAAGATTACATGTATATGAATGCATTAGTGAGAGAGCAATTGCGTGTGAATTAATTCTACCTGGCAGCCTCTCACTAGTAATAGTGAAGCTGTGTGTTTTAGTTACTAAGAAACTGCTGTTACTGTCTGTGTGCGTGCGTTATGTAGCCGCGCAGTTTAGAATGGTGACTAACTTAGGCTACCTGTCAATAAGCTGTTTAAAACGTGCATTCACCCGATGAATATTAAGAATCCAGATGATATAATCAAACATCTTGTGGAGCTCTCTCATAGTATGCATTTATTTGTCATTAACCCTCTGGGGTCTGAGGATTTTTGGGGCCTTGGAGAAGTTTTAACATGCCCTGACATTTGTGCTTTTTTGAGTTGCTTATAAACATATTAATGGAAAAAGTGTCATTACACTGTATTCAGCACAAACAAGGCTACCATAATATGTGAGCAACATGTATGTACATGTTTGTATTTTTGAGAGAATAACGTTTATGTGTGGTTATTGAAAAAACAGAAAACTTAAGTCACTGAAATACGTCCACCAAACAAATACAAAATATGTGTTTGCAAGACTTCTAGGTATTGGAGGTTGTAGACTAGAATTTTGCTTCAAAATGATGTAAATATTATCCTGCCTACTCGTTCATATAAAACAATATATTGATTTAAATTTTGTTTTTAATATTGATTTTAAATTTTGACACTTTTTGTCAAGAAAGACCGTATGCGGGAGGCGTGAATCTTCATGAATAATGCTGTGATTCAGACCTGAGAAGATAAAAACATGCATAATGACCTGCATAATGACCTGCATAATGAGCCCTTTCAGTCAGGTGGGCTATGTGAGAGGACACTAAAAAAATCAAAGTACAAAGTAGCTTTTTTTTGGTATTTTATTCAGAATATAGTTAACAATATAAATGAGACACATTTTGAATAAATGAGGACACATTTTGATATAGAGTTTTACCTGAAAATAAATCCTGTTCAAAGATATATGTGAACATCACTTACTTGGCATTCGAATGTGTCTGGTGTTTCTGCACTGGAGATAAAAAAAAAACCTTTCCTGCTTTCAGTCAGTATTCTCACCATTATATTCATTCAGAATGTCCAGTGTGGGCTAATATCTGGTCACTATGATTCTCAGATCTGTGAGATAAAAGAAAAAAAAAAAACCCTCAGTGAGCAACAGGATCATATCACGTTAATATAATGTCCACTCTTAAAAGAAAACATGATTGTATAGGCATAAATTTAAAATGACAGTACCAGTCAAAAGATTGGACACATTACTATTTATAATGTTTTTGAAAGAAGTCTCATAATCATCAAGCCTGCATTTATTTGATCAAAAATACAGAAAAAAAAAACACAATACTGTGAAATATTATTACAATTTAAAATAATGTTTTTCTATTTTAATATACTTTAAAAAAAATAATGTATTTCTGTGATGCAAAGCGCCTAAACATTCATATTACCTCTATGGTATTTTATTTTATATATATATATATATAGAGCCTAAATGTTTATGTATAACATAATACATTGCTAACACATTTTATTTCAGTATTTATTACGTATTTCAGTCGATTTTACTCATCTCAGTATAGCAATATAGTTTGGGAATAGGCAGTTTACTAATGTAAGTTGTGTGCAGTAAACGGAACTGCACGTCGATCTGCCCCAATAATTCACACTGAGACAAACAAAACTTGCAGGATTCATATTTAAACAGTTTTTTTGCTATTTAATATTCACAGACACTATATCGCGATTAGAATAAAGAACTTAAGAATAAAAAAACAACTTACCTTTCACAATCATCGGCTCGATAGTTGATCCTCGAAATGAAAGTGAAACCAGCTCTTCCTCTGAGGTAAGTCCTTTTAGAATTATTCCTCACCGCATCTCAAAACGATGAAAAGTATGAAACTGACTAAACTTGATGCGTTTTTCCAAGCTGTTGATGCGTTCACTATGCTGCATTGATCGCCTCAGAATTTGCGTCTGAATAGCACAAGCGGTCCGTGGGTGTGGCCGCATTAGCGGATAATGAGCTGAGCCGCCGACATCTGACATGTCTCTCTTTTCATACAGATTACATAAACAGAGAATATTTGTTTTAGATTTGACTTACATGATTTAAAACCTGACATTTCAACATTTTTTTTAGACATATGTCTCATTTTTGTGTCATTAGTATTCACTACGTTACAATTAATTTTCTGAGGGAGCATCAGATTGGACTTCATTCAAAGAGAGACTGCGGCTCGCGCATCATGTTAGTTTTCTTTATTTTGCAAAAAGCTCAACATTTTGTTTTTACTCTTAGTGTACACAAATAAAAGAGGACATTTCACAGATTAGAATGGTGTATAACTCTTAATTGATATGTCCAAAATTGAGGATGTTTAGTCTCTTTCACACTGGTAAGAAAAAAAACCGAGGTGGTATCGCCGGCAATACCGCCGACTCCAGGGGGTTAACTGTCATTGATGGAGTGTAAATGTGGACTTCACAGATTTCTTATCCTGTTGCACCCTCTATAGGCCATGACCAGCGACTAGTCGACATCATACTTAAAGCATCATGGCAGAGCATTAAAGTTGACTAGTCCATTAGTCGGTACAACCCCTAATTTACATACACTTTGGTCTTGTGAAACAAGCGATTTTAAACTGTTCGGTTTAGTACGGTACTCTCATGCTGTCTGAGAGGTATTTTCTGGGTGCACGCACACAAACCTTTTCTGTAGAATTTCTTATTTCTCATAAATATACCGACCTGAAAATATTGATTTATCCAATTTAATTGATTCTTATTTCGATGAAAAGATATTGATTTTTAAATCCCAGCATTTGTAGAGTGCATGCCACAAAGTCTTAGCTTCTGTCAATTTTATAACAAAATTCAAACAAATATCAGTTTGGCACTCTTTAATGTGGGGTGAACCGATCAACCGCAGCACGGAGAGACATAAATTCAAGCAAAAATAACTTTAAAGCGATATGTTGTTATCGTGAAATAAAATTACTCATATTGTGGTAGAAATTTTGGTCATATCGCCCAGCTCTACATGCAAGGGTCAAGCTCCAAAAATAGTGTTGTGCAAAGAACTTTTTAAGTTATTATTCATTTAAATAACAAGATTAACTTTAATTAATTTAACATTTTATATGAGCAATTGTTTTGAATATTTGGAAGTCCTGTGATCAACCACTGCAGGGCTTGAACCTAAAACATTTTAGGCACCAGGACCAATATTTCACCAGTAGTCACCCCATGTAACCTTAAACAAGGGTACTTGATCCTAGAGTCTGATTGTTGGTGAATGTGTGCTGTGGTCCACAGGGGTCAGGAGATAGACTGTCCTTCAGACAGAAGGTGGACCTGCTGTCCCCAGAATGCTACGCCTATAGATCAACTGTTTGAGGTGAGCACCACTATTTTATGCCGTGTCTTTGGCTGTTTTTCTAACAGTATCAACTTTACTCCCCCCTTCATGTTAAGTAATATTACATTTAGTTCTCATAGTAATAGCTTTCACGAAAAGCCAAAAACTGTTTCTCATAATTGACCTGCACACCTAAAGCAGATGGTGTCAGATAGTGGCATAAGACTGGCAGCCTTATTTTTGGCTGGATCGAGAACAGGAAGTAAAACCTTACACTAGTTTAGATGCAAAACAAGACAAGTGTCTCAAATTGGTTCTTGATGGAATAAATATATGATTTATGAGAACATTAGCAGTGATGCATTGATACTAAGTGTGTGTGTGTGTGTGTGTGTGTGTGTTTGTGTATGTGTATGGACAGCACATTGTGAGCGGAAATGAGGCAGAAGTTCAGCGTTTGCTGAGTGAAAGCGAGAGTGAGGAGGATGGGAGGAAGTTATGTCACCCACTCTGTTCCTGTGATGCCTGTGACCTCCACATCTCAGGGTCAGTACTGAGCAAACATATTTATCATCCACAGAATAAATGCATTTTGAAGTGATCTGAAATTTTGCATGAATGCCTTTTAAACATTACCTGATCTGTGTAGTATGTAGTTTCTGCGACACTAGTGGCATCTAGCATAATTACAAAAAATAGAGCATATTTTGTAAACACCCCTTCCGTGTGCTTCTCCCAACTCAAAGATCACAAACACAGCTCTTACTTGTGCAGGTCTTAACAGGTAAAAGAAGGTTCATTTCAATTAAAGGAACACTCCACTTTTTTTGAAAATAGGCTCATTTTCCAACCCCCCCTAGAGTTAAACAGTTGAGTTTTACCGTTTTCGAATCCATTCAGCCGATCTCCGGGTCTGGCGGTACCACTTTTAGCATAGCTTAGCATAGTTCATTGAATCTGATTAGACCGTTAGCATCTCGCTCAAAAATGACCAAAGAGTTTTGATATTTTTTCTATTTAAAACTTGACTCTTCTGTAGTTGCATCGTGTACTAAGACCGACGGAAAATGAAAAGCTGCGATTTCTAGGCTGATATGGCTAGGAACTATACTGTCATTCCGGCGTAATAATCAAGGAACTTTGCTGCCGTACCATGGCTGCAGCAGGCGCAATGATATTAAGGCAGCGTCTCTCACAAATGTCTCCATGGTTACAAGGCACGCTCCCTGTGCAAGCAGGGTCACAGGCAGTACCTGCAATCTATTCTGAGCAATGCTGTTTCTTTGTCATTCACACCCATCAGTTTCTGTCAATATGGGCCATTTGGTTTAACACCTTTACAGACACAGAAAGAGTTGATTGCATCTGAGGCACAGTCACAATGTAAATGCATCTGACCTAAAGTTGACTGAAAATACACATAATCTTCAGATCTGGCTATGTGTGACTATAGTTTGAATTAATCCCTTTTCTTTGTATGACACATTGACATTACAGTACAGAATGGCTCTTTTGGCATACTTTTTTTTTTTTTTTAAAGTGAAGTGACGTACAGCCAAGTATGGTGTCCCATACTCACCCATCCAAGTGCACACACCATGAACACACACCAAGAGCAGTGGGCAGCCGTTTTTGCTGTGACGTCCGACGGGTGATTGGGGGTTGCTCAAGGGCACCTCAGTTGTGGGTAATGAGAGTGGAAGAGAGCGTTGTTCATTCACTCCCCCCACCTACATTTCCTTTCATAAACAAACTAGGAAGCAGTGTTTATTTTGACAGCAAATTTTGATTTAGTTTTAGTCATAGACTTTTGACTAAAATGCCATTTAGTTTTAGTCCATATTTAGTCATCGGAAATTGTTTTAGTTTTAGTCTAGTTTTAGTCGACTAAATCTACAGTAGATTTATTCAATTAAAATCTAATTTAGTTAAATTGTAATACATTAAGTAAGCATTTTTCTAACAATTCACAGATCCAATACACTGATATACATCTGATATACTCTATAAACTGTTTATGTTCACTTGAGACAACCAACTGTACTTTACTCACCAAAGCGGACGTTTTTTGACCATTCAAGTGCAAAAAGACACGAAAGAGCTCAATTCAGTACTTGTCAGGGATTGAGACACTTATAATTGAGGTACTATTATAGTTTTTGTTTAAAATTTTGATTAGATTTGTTTCTTAGTTTTTCTGCTTTCATTGTAATTTTAGTTAAAAGATTTAGTAATTTTTTTGTTTATGTCTTTGTTTTTGCTTTTAAATGTCTATATAGTTTTTATTTTTTATTGCTCATTTTAAAATCTTCCCGGTCTACTGACATTTGTTAAGACATCTGCTTTAAAACATTACAATGCTCATGATAACTTTTATTAACTCTACAACAAGTAAATCCACTTCGCCAGCTAGTTATTCTTTGACAGCGATGCCATAGAAATATACAGAGCTACCGCAAAAACGGAAGTTCAGAGACAATATTATAAAGATGGCGGCGCGCTTGTTTCTCTGGCGCCATTAGGTCTATAAACCATCCCGAAATACACCGTGACTCTTATTCTGAAATGTCTGCAGTCTGCACTGTAGCAGTAGCAGGCTGCTCATTTAAGTTCAGATGAGGGAGATAAAATATGCATTCTTACAGCCATCTAAAACATACTACCATATAAACATTGTGTAGTAAACATTGTCAGAATTCATTAACATTAGCTTATAAGCAATCGCTTGGCATAAATGTGCGCTATTCATTAATTGCGAAGCAGTCTGAAGTGCTGCTGCGCGAGCCTGTAGAGCTCGCAACAGCGCCGCTTTTTCCCGTGGTTAATGAGCACGTTACACTTCAAATGTGCTCATCTTCCACACAGGACGGCAGTCCTGACTGGATATCTTCCCAAATCATCCCTCTCTATCATTTTCATCTCTTTTTTATTCGTTGACGAAAATGAGTGGATTTTAGTCATAGTTTTAGTCATTCAAAACACATTTTTATTTAGTCATCGTCTTGTTTTCGTCCGTGAAAAAATGTCGTTGACGAAAATTATGACACAAATTATTCGTCAACGAAATTAACACTGCTAGGAAGTTGTGGAAGGTCTCGTTTTTTTAAGTTTCATTAGTACTGTTCACACATTGGCAATAAAAACGTGATTAATACATGAAAATTATTA